>NC_090745.1:57167821-57200321 GCF_036898095.1 Palaemon carinicauda | reverse complement strand
GGTTTGCCCTCTTCGACTGCTCTCATGACACAGTCTAGGGCTTTCCCTGAAAGGGGGAAGGCTCTGGAGGAAGGAGCAATGAAGGTTGGGTGCTTCTTGCTCAATGCTGAGACTTTGGAGTTAGTATATCCTGCTCCTTCCTGGGTCTTGGTAGGGATGGCATGTGCCTCGTCATGTTCGAAGACAATGACTTCCTTCGGTATAGTCTCCTCGCGAGATGCAGGTTCATCTCGCAGTCTCACGTAGCAATCTGGGTACGCTGAAAGCTGGGCCAGAACTGAAGCTCTTCAAGGGGTTTGGCCCCCAACTTCTCGGAGATATAAAGCTTCCCATTCATCACGGGCATGTGTTCTATCTACCTCCAGGGGTTGGTCAGATATTCTAAGGGGCTTAGCAGAGCCCCTGGAAGCGCCAGGGCGTTTCCCTTCCTGTACCTCTCTCTTCATCTCTTTGAGATCTTGCTTATTCTCCACTTGTTCCTTCCGGAACAGTGTCAACATCTGCTGGATCGACTCTAGGAGCGCTTCGCTCCTGTCGACCTGTCTAGCCAGTTGGGGAGTTGGGGCTGAAGAGGTTGAGGGCATAGGTTGATCTGAAGACACAGTGAGCTGAGGGTCCTCAGTTACCGTCGAAATGGATCCATCTGCCTCCGTGGGTGGTTGAACCACTTCTTATTCAGGGCATTCTTGCAGTAGGTCCTGGCCGGTGTCAATGGACACCTCCGACATCCATTCTTAGTGAATGTCCAAGCCTTGCAGTGCCTTTTTGATATCCGCATCCACTGTCTGTTGGATAAAGGGAGGCTGGACCTGTACCCGAGGCACAAACGTACTGGATTGAACCTTAGGAACAGTAGTCACTTCAGAGATTTGTTAGGAAGTTAAGGTCCCGGAGAGTTCCCCTGGAAGCCTCATACTCACCTTCGAAGGGTTTCCCTTGACTCCATAATGTCAGGGATATCTTCTCCAAAACCGTCGGTCAGCAAGGTCGAGCAGTTGGAGCAACCCTTCGGGTCCCTGTACCTCAGGGATCCAGATACGATGCAACAGGGGGCATGAGACCTGTACATCGTATGCCCACAAAAGTTCTTACTCTTGTGGTTGCAGAACACAACTGTACACTTCACCATTGGGTCCTCCTGTAAGGGAGAAAAAGGGTAAATGAGTACTAGGTTGCTTATATCATTGATATAATGCATACTTAAAATACGGGTCCCATTACCTCAGGGATCCAGATAAGATGCAGCAGGAGGCATGAGACCTGTACATCGTATGCCCACAAAGTTCTTACTCTTGTGGTAGCAGAACACAACTGTACACTTCCCCATTGGCTCCTCCTGTAAGGGAGAAAAAGGGTGAAATGAGTACTCAGTTGTTTATATCATTAAATATAATGCATACATAAAAAAATAGTAATACTTACTATTATATTTAATAGCAGAGGATAGTAAGCTAGAAAGGAAATAGGAAAGACCCATATCTGTGTTTCTCCTCACAGGCAGTTGCTGAGACCTCCATCAATATTAATATTTAAATTCCTTATAAGGGAAAATACAGAGTGGAATAACTCTCGTACGTAGAGCCGGAGCTAGTAAATATTTATACTAACTCCTCCACCTGTAAAATATTAATACTGAATGGTGTTTCATGAGTGTCCCGATAATCAGAGGATTCATCAGGGTGTTGAGGGAATGCTTCAACCTCAGCATGTTATGCGGTCCCAAGAATAGGATGTAAAAGGATCCACAGACTACGTTAGAAATACTTGTACTTCTGTATTGTTATATACAGTAGTTTTCCAACTACTGTATTGTTATATACAGTGGAATCTCTACATACGATTGTCTTTACATACGAATTTTCCAACATCCGAAATAAAATTCGATCAAATTTCTGTCTCGACACCCAAAGTCTTGCTCCAACATACGACGTAGATCATACGCGTACGCGTAGAATTTTCTCGAAGCATCGATCGTAGTTTCTTGTTTACGCCGGTAGACGGCAGCACATTGGATGGACGCCAATCGAGCGTCGCCTTGATCAGTCCTCTCATCTCATGCGCATAGTGTGGTTGTTCTCTATTCGCTCAGTTATTAACAGTGTTTTTTTATATTCCTTTTCTCACGTTTCATTTTTTATTTTACTTATAATCATGGGTCCTAAAAAGCTTAGTTTCGGTTCAGGAAGCAGTAGTTTCTTGTTTACGCCGGTAGACGGCAGCACATTGGAGGGACGCCAATCGAGCGTCGCCTTGATCAGTCCTCTCATCTCATGCGCATAGTGTGGTTGTTCTCTATTTGCTCAGTTATTAACAGTGTTATTTTATATTCCTTTTCTCACGTTTCATTTTTTATTTTACTTATAATCATGGGTCCTAAAAAGCTTAGTTTCGGTTCAGGAAGCAGTAGTGGTGAGAAAAGGAAGAAGTAAATGCTTTTATTAGAACTAAACCAAGAAATAATAGAAAATCATGAACGAGGTGTGCGTGTTAGCAATCTGGCTAAACCATATGGCCGGAATATGTCTACGATCTCGAAGATTATAAAACAGAAGGCAGCCATTAAAGCAGTGAAACCATCGAAGGGGATCACCATTTTTTCTAAATGTCGTAGCCCTACTCTGGAAGAGATGGAATGCCTTTTGTTGATCTGGATAAAGGACAAGGAGATTGTTGGCAATACGATCACTGAAACGATCATTTGTGAGAAGGCCAGCGCTATCTATTGTGACTTGAAGGAGGCGGGCTCTGGGGGTGACGCGGGGGAGAGTTCAACTGATCCTACGACGGAGGAATTTAAGGTGTCTCGAGGTTGGTTTGAGAAATTTAGGAAACGGACCGGGATTCATTCAGTGGTTCGGCATGAAGAGGCTTCAAATTCAGACACCAAGGCTGCTAATGATTTTGTTAAAAAGTTCGAAAGGATCGTGGAGGAGGAAGGCTACGTAGAGCAGCAGGTTTTCAACTGTGATGAAACCGGTCTGTTTTGGAAAAAGATGCCTAGTCGAACATACATTACCGCCGAAGAGAAGAAAATGCCTGGACATAAGCCTATGAAGGATCGGTTGACTCTTGCGCTTTGTGCCAACGCAAGCGGGGACTGCAAAATAAAGCCGTTATTAGTTTACCATTGCGAAAACCCTAAGGCATTTAAAGCACATACTGTAGTATTAATAAAGACCTGCTACATGTTCTATGGCGTTCTAATTCTAAGGCTTGGGTCACTAGGCATATCTTTGTGGAATGGGTAAATGTAGTTTTTGGCCCTGCTGTCAAGAAGTACCTTCAGGAGAGGAATTTGCCTTTGAAGTGCTTGCTTTGTTTGGACAATGCACCCGCTCACCCCCCAGGACTCGAAGATGATAACATCGATGAATATAAATTCATCAAAGTGTTGTATCTTCCACCGAATACCACCCCTATCCTCCAGCCCATGGACCAGCAAGTCATCTCTAATTTTAAGAAGCTCTACACCAAGCACTTATTTAAGCAGTGCTTTAATGTCACACAAAGCACCAACTTAACTTTGCGTGAATTTTGGAGGAGCCATTTTAATATCGTGCACTGCTTAAAGATCATAGATCAGGCTTGGGAGGGAGTAACTCGTCGGACACTGAATTCAGCTTGGAAGAAGCTTTGGCCTGATGCTGTTGCTCCCAGAGATTTCGAAGGTTTTGGCCCCGAGCCTGGACCTGTGCTTGCCGTCGAGGAAGACGTCGAAGAGATTGTATCCCTTGGCAAGTTCATGGGTCTGGAGGTCGATGAAGATGACATCACCGAACTCGTCGATGAGCATCATGAAGAGCTCACCACCGAGGAACTCAAGGAGCTGCAAGCCATGCAGCATGATAAGTTCCAAGCGCAGTTGAGCGAGTCGGAGGAGATCGAGGAGGTAGGTCACATCTTAGGTACGGCTGAAATAAAACAGATGTTGGCATATCATCAACACATGGTTGATTTCATCGATAAGCAACACCCACAGAAACTTCAACTTTAGAAAAATTCTCAAAAGCCATACCAAGCAACTTTCTCTCGATAATTTCTTTAAAAAATCTATGAAACAGTCTAGTGATCATGATGAAGAGAAAGAAAGTGAAGCAAAGAAAAGTAAGACTGAATCGAGTGAAAGTGATGCAAATTAAGAATAGAAAAGAAAAAGAATAAAAAAAAAATATAAAATATAAAAATGAAAAAAAAAAAATAAGCTAAGTTAGGTTAAAGTTCACGTACTGTAAGTTACAGTAAGTTACGGTACGTAATCACAGTTGCCATCTCTACCCCCTCGCTGATCTTTCGTCTCCTCCTGCGTAGCAATCCCTACACCTGCGCTGGCCTGTCTCTTAAGGTAAAGTGTTAATAAAACCCCTTTTTTATTTAACGGATTTTGAGCGATGCGAAAAATCTATTTTTGGGTGAGATAGCCATGACGTCCTGATGGAAGGTTCCTTCAGTAGCTTCCTAGGGTATATTTAACTACAGTGGATATTCCCAGAGAATTAAACTAAAGGTTATCACAGAATTCTAACTTCTGGTGCGAGTACCCTAAAGGTTTCCCTCTAGGATATCGTATATCAACAAGGGACGCATGTATTAACACGCCACATAGCTATCTGCACCCCATATAGAGTTAACACTTCGATATGGAAAGGTGACTGAGTAACTGAGGAGCCGTTCCAAAGTTACTCTCATCCGTGGCTACTTTTAGTACTCGAGACGTAAACAAACGGGCACCATTGCTAAATGACGTCACGTCCGTCCTCATCCTTTCGCCTGTAGCTTCTACGCTAAGTCAGATTTTTCCCAAGTGATTTCTTTATCTGCTTACATCGCCGTAATGTCGCAGCCTTCAGCCTCACCTTCTTCTGGAAAGTTGAGTACCAGGTCCCAGTATTGTTTAAATAAGCTCTGGCCGTAAAGTAACTTCTACTTTTCGTAAAATATTGTGTTTTGTGGCAGAGCTGTGCCAATACCGGACGCGCCATTTTACGGCGCCGCTGTTCATGTTGCATGCTTTATTTAGTTAGCCAGAACAGCCTTCACCGGTCCTTTAACTAATTAATATTATTAGTTATTTAGTCTTCATAACTAGGGAATCATTATATCGTGTTTTAGCGCTCATCAGACTACGGTCACTGTTCGATCCCATACTAGATCGCTAGATTAGCCCCTAGGCTGGACAGCCTAGTGCTTGTTTTCATGCATGATATATATTAGTGTTCCTAAGCTAAGTTATGAGGATTGTGGCATTATTAAACATACTATTTACTGTGATGTAAGTGTTTTCGCCTTCGGGGACCATATAAGGGACTGAGTTGATTGTGTATCAACCCCTCCTAACCTAATGTAGGAACCCTTGTATGCTCCCTATTCCCCCTACCTGCGGGTAATTCCCTCTGGGTAGACTTGCTCTCCCTTCTATATAGGGGGATCTCGTCTACAACCAGAGTATTTATCGCTTCTCTGCCTATCCTAAGGGAATGACCCCCCCTTAGAGTCGTGCCTCTGCCCTTCCTCCAGTTGCACTTGGTTGGGTTACCCTTCCTCCCTGCAACTAGCGATGTGTCTTTCAGACTTTCCTATCCTAGGAGTTAGTCCTCCTACTCTAGGGTAAGCTCTAGGGGTAGACTCTGTCTTGTTATAGTTTGGGACAGTACATTAGTACTGTACTTGATCAGGGCTACCTATCCTAGGTTAGGGAGTGTTCTCCCTTGCCTTGGTGGCCGCTCTCATACAGTCTCTCCTCAATTAGAAAGACCCCTTCTTCTCCCTCCCCACCTATCCCTTTGGTGAAGGCCTGCCTACACACCTCTGTCCTTAGTCCTACAACTCCTCCCTTGGGTGGAGTGGTAGGGCTAACCTTGTTCTCCTGCTGAGCTGGCCGCTCTGGTAAACATTCCCTTCATAGCGTTCTATGGGGGTGGTTGCCGGCAGCGGTCCTCTTTGAGTGCCCTCTATCCCTCCCTTGGGTTACCTCAGGCCCCCGGCCACCTGCCGGCTCCCTGACGCCGGATGTTAGGAGTATCCACTCCTATCATGAGTGCACTCTCTCCGGAGGGATGCCGGAGGGGTATAGGATTTTACCCCTTCCATCCCTCCTACCTTTCTCTCTTTCTATTTTGGTGCTGGTCCCTTGCCGTCTCTACTGCCGGCGATAACCGCAACTACCTCAGGTGACCTTCATTCATAAGATGCCTTTCCCCTCTAAGACGTCAGCCTTCCGTCCGCCGGAGGCTGCCGCCTTCCGTCGACATACCGCCGACGTCCCACCCCTTATTTCTACCTAGTAACAGCCGCCCGACTTTCGGAGTCTGCCGCCCACATGCCAGCATTGATTGCCGGCAATCTAGGTATACACCCATATATATATCTGTCTTATGAATTGATCCAAGGCTCACCATACCGTCGGCCTTCGGCTGCCGGAGTCGCCGCCCCTGCCGGCGGTCGCCACTGTGGTATTATCCATATAGGATACTCAGTGTGTCTGCCTTGATGCCTTCCACCCTGCAGTACTGGCCTCCGGTGTGCCGTCGGTCTGCCGGCACCCTCATGAGACGCTACATGTACCCCTTCCCTGGCTGCCGGCAACATGCCGACAGTCAATATGTTGCAGCCAGATAGCCTGGCCACTTCCATATAGGTATTGTTATACCATCCAAAAATAGTGGCTATGCTGTTTGATTGCACATTACAATAATTCCAGCATATTCTGTGTATCTCAGTGCAGTCGATTGCCGGAACCTACATTTATTAAGGGGTTTATCCTATTTTCCTCTCTCCCCCAAGGCTCTGAGTGGTCTCAGACCCTGGTACACTCTGTGAACAATTCCTGTTAAAAGCCTAGCTTGGCTCATCCATACGGATTTCCCTCATTGTGACCCTCGGGTCCAAAGGAATTGTCTACGGATAACGTTACGGTAACCGGCTGGGCGGGATTCACAAGTATGTGTCTATCTACTTCCTTTCCCGCTCATCAATCTTGAACATTATTATGTTATTATAGATTAAGTTATTCTTAATTTTAGAGTAATGTAAGTCATTCTTATGCCTTCCGTGTACACATGATCTCTTTCTTTTACAGGAGGAGTACTTGAAGTGCGAGAGCAACTTCTGCGGAGTGAAGCGCAAGAAAGGCGACCTAAAATTTTGAGACCCGCAGAACTGTACAGTCTGCAAGAGTCTTCTCGTTGAGGCGTTCGACGATCCTCCTACTGCGGAGGTAAGGGACATTGCTAGGGAGAAGCTACGCAAATGGGTGCGTGGCTTCCAAAAGAACGCCACTGGACCGTATCTTCGCAACGAAGACTTGAGGGCTTTGCTTTTTCCAAAAGCATCTAAGGCCTCGGTGGTCCCTCGTGAACAAATCCCCACCGTCCAGATCGTGGTCGAACCCAACGTCGTCATGGCACAGTCCATGCGTGAGTGCCATCTTGATTCCGACAACGTGGAACGTATGTTGGAAGTGTCTGCAGAGAAGAAGAAGAACCTTATGGGCGAGGAGCTCGACTATGAGGAAGATCAGGTAGAATACCCTGATTCGGAGAACGAGGTCACTCCTGCTCCCCCAGCAACTCCTGCACCGTCCGAGGAACCTGTTCCTTCGACTTTTGCCACCCCGGACCCTCTTCCATCGGCCACTCGAGAGGTCTTCAAAATGATTGAAGCCCTCATGGACAAGAAGCTGCGCGAGACTCAGGAGCAATTCCGGACGACTCTCGTCGGCTTCAAACAACCGAAGAAGATTTTGGTTAAGGACCTCCCCACCTGCTCGGAAGCTAACCCTTGGAGATACGCCGAGCATATGCCAATCACAACTGGCAAGATCTATATCAGTGAAAGGGTTGGCTCTATTTTGTTGGAAGAAGTGGAGTTCTTCCTGAATTTCAAGGCTTATCCGGACTGTTACGTCCGGCTCAGGTCCGAACCAGCCTCAAAGGAAGAGTCCGAACCAAAGGAAGTGATTGTGTTCGATCTCGCGAAGGCCCAAGTTATGTTAGCTCAGGCAGTGAAGAGCCGGGGTTTCACAAACTCCAAGATTCCGGCGCTTAGTAAGAAGCATCCAACCTTCGTTGCGCCAACTACTGCGACCTTCCCCTTCATTGAAAAGGCCTTCACAGCGGTCATGAAGGCAGTGGAGGAAGGGAAGCCTTGCCCTGCACTGGAGGAGTGCAGACCCTTCTCCATTACTCTTCCCCCCGATGATAGGCACTGGAAAGACATCCAGTCGACCTTCACGATAGGAAAACTGGAACCTGATGTGGCCGGTCGTCAATTCAATGAGGACCTCCCACGGGTGAACGATCACCTCCTTCGTAGGGAACAGGAAACGAAGGAGAGACTCGCCGCTTCGCTGTCCCATCAAGTACAGCTAGAACTCATGGCCGGGGATACCAGAGTCCCGGACTTTCACATGGTCCTTGCTAAGTCGCACCTAGCGACTGTGACCAAGGACCTATATAGTTTCGCTAGGGCTCGTAGAGCCTGTAGAGAATTCGTGTTCGCCAGTGCAACGGTGAAACACGAACCCCGGAGACTGATTTCCTCCAGATCTGAGGCAAACATCTCTTCCCGTCTACCTTGGTGAAAGAGATAGTGAACAAAGCTGCTACGGAGAACAGGAATCTTCTCCATAAGTGGGGCATGTCCCGAAAGAGGAAGTCCTCTCAGGACGATGGCCCTCAGCCTAAGAGGAAATCCTCGAAACCCAGACCCCAGCAACGTCAACCGAGACGACAGTTTCCGGGTCCTGCTACTCCCCAAGTGGCTACGCAGCCACAACAGACCTTTCAAATGGTCCCCCAGCCGGTGGTGTCGCAGTCGCCGGTCTTCACCCCTGCCTACGAGCAACACTCGACTACCTTTCGTCCCAAAGGTAGGGGCTTAGGCAGAGGTTCCGGCAGAGATTCTTCTCGCCGTCCCTCCAGAGGCAGAGGAGGAAGGGGAGCTAGCGGACGAGGTGGCAAACCCTCGGGCCACCAGAAGCAATGAAGTGCTTCCGGTGGGAGGAAGACTCCACCAATTCCAGGATTGTTGGACCTTCGATCCCTGGGCACACAGCATCATCAAGAAGGGACTGGGCTGGAGCTGGATTCAACCACCCCCATCCTTCCAGCAATTCTTCCAACAGTCAACCCCTCCTGGAAGAATATGTCCTGGAACTCTTGAACAAGAGGGTGATCAGGAGGGTAAAGTCAATCAGGTTCCAAGGGAGACTCTTTTGTGTCCCCAAGAAAGACTCAGACAAACTCAGTCATTCTAGACTTATCCCCCCTCAACAAGTTCATTGCGAACAACAAATTAAAGATGCTGACTCTGCAACAAATAAGGACCCTTCTGCCTCACAGGGCCTACACGGTCTCCATAGACCTGGCGGATGCCTACTGGTACATTCCAATGAATCACTACGCTTCCTCCTACCTAGGATTTCGACTCCAAAGGAAAAGTTACGCCTTCAGAGCCATGCCCTTCGGGCTCAACGTGGCTCCACGGATCTTCACCAAGCTGGCAGACGCAATCGTCCAACAGCTACGTCTTCAGGGCGTCCAAGTGATGGCCTACCTAGACGACTGGCTAGTCTGGTCAACATCGCCCGAAGATTGTCTGAGAGCCTGCAACAAAGTCACCCAGTTCCTAGAGCATCTGGGCTTCAAGATAAACACCGAGAAATCTCGCCTCTCTCCAGCTCAGAAGTTCCAATGGTTGGGAATCCATTGGGACCTTCAGTCACACCGCCTTTCCATTCCACAGAAGAAAAGGAAGGAAATAGAAGGGTCTGTCAGAAGGCTTCTAAAATCCAAACGGATCTCAAGACGACAACAGGAACAAGTTCTCGGCTCTCTACAGTTCGCCTCTGTGACAAACCCAGTGCTTCGCGCACAGCTAAAGGATGCCGCGGGAGTCTGGAGAAGTTTCGCATCCATCGCTCGAAGAGACCTCAAGAGACGGCTTCCGAACAGACTTCGCTTACTTCTAAAGCCGTGGTCAGAAGCAAAGGCCCTGAAAAGGTCCATCCCTCTTCAACACCCGCCTCCATCGATCAACATCCACACGGACGCTTCACTGGAGGGTTGGGGAGGTCACTCCCACCAACAACAGGTTCAAGGAACATGGTCTCCTCTATTCAAGACGTTTCACATCAACATCTTGGAGGCCATGGCGGTTGATCTCACCCTGAAGAAACTCTCCCCGCCTCCCTCGATCCACATCCGTCTGACTCTGGACAACTCGGTGGTAGTCAGATGTCTCAATTGTTAGGGCTCGAGATCACCCCAGATAAATCAGGTGCTTCTTCCAATCTTTCGCTTGGCAGAAAGGAAGAAATGGCACCTGTCTGCAGTTCACCTACAAGGATTCCGCAACGTGACAGCGGATGCTCTATCAAGGACAAGCCCAATAGAGTCGGAATGGTCTCTAGACGCAAGATCATTCTCCTTCATCTCTCACCAAGTCCCGGAACTTCAGATCGATCTCTTCGCGGCGAGCGACAACAATCAACTTCCTCGATATGTGGCCCTGTACGAGGACCCCAAGGCAGAAGCAGTGGATGCCATGTCCCTGGATTGGAACAGATGGTCCAGGATATACCTGTTCCCTCCTCCCAACCTTCTGCTGAAAGTCCTATCCAAACTGAGAACCTTCAAAGGGACAGCGGCCCTAGTGGCTCCCAAGTGGCCCAGGAGCAATTGGTATCCCCTGGTCCTGGAGCTGCAGCCCACGCTGATCCCCCTACCGGGCCCAGTTCTCTCTCAACAAGTACAGAAGTCGACTGTCTTCGCTTCATCACTGAAAGTCAGGGACCTTCATCTCATGATTTTCTCTCCTTAGCCGCAAAGAAAAAGTTTGGGATATCGAAGAAAAGCTTAGACTTCCTCGAAGAGTACAAGACTGAGTCTACCAGACGGCAGTACGAATCTTCCTGGAGAAAGTGGGTCTCCTTCGTCAAGGCAAAAAATCCTACGGAAATCACCATTGATTTTTGCATCTCCTTCTTCATTCACCTTCATGGACAAGGCTTAGCGGCCAACACGATTTCCACTTGTAAATCGGCTTTGACTAGACCACTCCTATACGCCTTCCAGATTGATCTGTCCAGCGATATCTTCAATAAACTGCCAAAGGCATGCGCTAGACTACGCCCAGCACCCCCACCAAAACCTATCTCCTGGTCCCTGGACAAGGTGCTCCATTTTGCTTCTAGCCTGGACAACGATTCGTGCCCTCTGAAAGACCTGACTCAAAAAGTTATCTTCCTTTTTGCTCTCGCCTCGGGAGCCCGAGTCAGTGAAATAGTGGCATTATCAAGAGAAGAGGGTCATATCCTGTTCGCTGAGAAAGGAGATCTTACCCTCTTCCCCGATCCGACGTTTCTCGCTAAGAATGAACTACCCACCAAGAGATGGGGCCCTTGGAGAATCTGCCCCCTGAAGGAAGATGCCTCTCTATGCCCAGTGGAGAGTCTTAAGGTCTATCTTCGAAGAACTTCAGACTTCGGTGGAGGACAACTCCTCAAAGGAGAAACATCGGGTAGCGACCTGTCACTGAAACAACTAAGAGCGAAAATCACCTACTTCATTCGCAGAGCGGATCCTGACTGTACACCCGCAGGTCACGATCCTAGAAAAGTCGCTTCTTCTCTGAACTTCTTCCAGAGTATGGATTTCGAAAGCCTCAAGAGCTTTACAGGCTGGAAATCATCGCGCGTTTTCTTCAAGCACTACGCAAAAAAATGCACGAAGTAAAGCATTTCGTGGTAGCTGCAGGTAGTGTTATGAAACCTGCTGCTTAAATCTGCATAGAACAGTGAGTTACTTGGGACTCTAACTCTATGGGTGCCTGTGTTGACCCTATTGTGATACATAGTGATTTAATGGACACTTAGTGTTTCTAATAGACTGTTCTTTACCAAGGTGAAATGTCATAGACTTTACACGAGTGCCACATGCCCTAGGGCATGATGTGTTTTCTTTGAATTTTAAAAGACTGGCGTTCCTATGGAAATTGTGTTTCTAAAAGCAAATTTTCTTTTCAGAATCAAGATTACAGTCTTTCATTTCTATGTACATTATTCTTTATTATTGTAAATAAATTCTATATTCATTATTGTAATTACTGCCATAATGATCTGCAATCCTAAAAATAAAATGTCTATTTTATTTCCATGTGTGTCTCTCTTCGCTCCTATTCCTTATCAAGAAATATACGATTGTTATAGTTCATTTACCTCTTTCCTGATGATCAGAAAGAATAATATAAGTAATTATGTTATATACTCACTCATACCTTGATAATATTCCTATTCGAATATTAACCTTTGTCCTGTCTCCGAGACCAGCATGATCTCTCCTCCAGGGGGAGTAGTAGTTATATTTTATACTTACCTATGCTTGATAATATTCCTACCCAAATATTAACCTTTGTCTTGTCTCCGAGTCCAGCGTGATCTCTCCACCGGGTGAGTAGCTCTTCAATGATCGCTTCGAGATGTCCTATTGTCCACCAGAACTTCCCTGCCAGGGGGGCGGGAAGCTAGTTTACCATAGACTCTCTGGTAAGGACATGTTCTATAATACTGTTCGAAGCCCTTGGCACTTGGATTAAAAGGGGAAAAAATCCACGATACATTAATTCTCTGGTACTCTTCCATCAGGACGTCATGGCTTGAGCCCAAAAAACGGATTTTGAGCGAAGCGAAAAATCTATTTTTGGGTGAGATAGCCATGACGTCCTGATGGACCCTCCCGTCTATTCTAGTTCAGCCTTTCAGGCCCCTCCCGGACCTACTGTATCGCGGAGATTGGTAGAAGCTGAGCACAGGATGAGGACGGACGTGACGTCATTTAGCAATGGCGCCCGTTTGTTTACGTCTCGAGTACCAAAAGTAGCTATGGATGAGAGTAACTTTGGAACGGCTCCTCGTTACTCAGCCACCTTTCCATATCGAAGTGTTAACTCTATATGGGGTGCAGATAGCTATGTGGCGTGTTAATACATGCATCCCCTGTTGATATACGATATCATAGAGGGAAACCTTTAGGGTACTCGCACCAGAAGTTAGAATTCTGTGATAACCTTTAGTTTAATTCTCTGGGAATATCCACTGTAGTTAAATATACCCTAGGAAGCTACTGAAGGAACCTTCCATCACGACGTCATGGCTTGAGCCCAAAAATTTCTTTATTATTATTCTTTTTTAGATATTTCTGTATTATTCAATTGAATTAATGTTATGTGTAATTATGTGTAGCAATTTATTAAGGAGTTATCATGGTTTTTAGGCTGACGAACGAATTAAACAAATTACAGTGTATTCTTATGGAAATATTTGCTCCAACATATGATCGTTTTAACATACGAAGCAGCTCACAGAATGAATTAAGATCGTATGTAGAGGTATCACTGTACTGTAGTTTTACTGGCTACTGTATTGTTGTATACTGTAGTTTTACCGGTACACTACTGGGGTTAGGCTAGTGCCTGGCAGCAGTAAGTGATAGAGAGAGAGAAAGAATGGAAAGGAGGGTTTCCTATTATTATGGTTTAGCACAATAAATGGAAGTGTAGGAGGGCTACTGCCACCTACTGTCTCCTTGCCAGAATGAGAATTCTAATGGAAGGGGAGGAATGCATCTGATTCTAGCTTCCATCCAGCCACAACTTTTGCCGCCAGCTGTACTGCCGGCTGCGAGGTCTGTGGGTGGCAGTCCAAGAGAGGACTGAAAAATTCTCAACAGTATATTGGGTTTCCCACCAGCAGCCATCAGGGCCGGCTCAGTCTTCCCCCCAGGGCATTCGCTTCCGGTGAAGGAAGGACATAAGGGGGAGTTGGCCAAGGCGGCAACCTAACCGCCGCTGGTAGGGTCCCAGCCGGCAACTAGTCAACCCAGCAAGCCGGGATGATTGTAGAATACCGGCCAAAAGAATGTTGTGACGGCTAGGCCAACACTAAAGGACAGAGAGGGGAGGGAAAAGGGTCTTATAGTTTGCAGGGGAGAAAGGCGGCGGCAGGCATGCTGCCTATTTTCGGCTGTAAACTAAGGAAGCATGGCTTCCTGTGCCGACGCCATCGTGGTCGGCAGAGGAATAAGAATTCCCGTCAGTGACATTGTCGGCTATAAGATATATCTTATAGTCCACAAGAGAGAGGTAGGTATGCCGCCTACTTTCAGTTGTAAACTAAGGAAGCATAGCTTCCCATGCCGACAACATCGTGGGTGGCAGAGGAATCACGATTCCCCTGTCGGCGACATTGTCGGCTACAAGACAGTCATACTTTGAAGCCAGGATACTCGGCGGCAAAGAAGATCGACGGTAAAACTATCTAAGACAAGCCGGAGTTAATTACTCAGTGGCGATGACGAAAGATGTCAGGGTTGCCGCTTGGGATGGCGGCACTCAGGGGGGAGGAAAGGTTTATCCTCTTTTCTCTAAAAGATAAACGTATTGAATTATACCAATAAATTCTAGGGGATATATATCCCCAACCGAATTAATATGAACGATACAAGAGGTTAAACAAAGGGATTTACATTACTAACGTATACAAAACGGGTTAGGCATACGAAAGTAACGTTATTTATTAGAAGAAGAAATATTATATATATGCAATCTTCACTAGTATAATTTTGCCTAACTAGCTAAAAAGTTTCTTTATAGCTAAATACCGGGACCGTCGCACTACTAACTAAATAATTGCATTATGACGTACGACAGCAGTCTCAAAATGGCCGCCTCCAGGGTTGGCTGTGCTCCACTTAACACACTTAAATTATGCCAATTTAACTGTGAGAAGGATGCTAAAAATCATACACAGGAAAGATTAAATACTCAACTTTTCAGAGGATGAAGATGCTGGAGATTGCATGATAATATTCCAATAAACAGTAACAACACCGAGAGAAACGTGGGTGTACACTTTGCTTAAATGCTACAGTTCAAAGGAAATGATGGGCCATAGCAGTACAGGGGGGGGGGGGTTTCCACCGGATACCTTGATAACGGCTCCCCTTTCATTCGCCACTCTTCCCCCTCAAAGAGTTAAATCTATTCGGGGTGAAGATTGCTATGTGTCGTATCAAAAAAATACGTCCCTTGATATTATGCAATATCCTTAAAGATATACTGTATTACGGATACTCGCGCCAGGAGTTAGAATTCTGGAGACCTACGGTTAATTCTCTGGGAGTATCACTATAGCAAATATCCCTTAGAATACTACCTAAAGGAACCTTCCATCAGGATGACATGGCCAAGCCCAAAAAGAGAGTTGTCAGACTGTCGGCAATGCTGGTATTTACGGCTTCGTCGTCTCCGACGACATTCCTTTTCTGGGCCATGCTATAGCGATATGTTGCTATATTATCTATGTGGCCTATACTGCCACACTCTTTTTTACGACATGATGTTTGTTAACGACGATCGTCATTTTAGTTTGCTGCCGTCGTTACCGACACTGTCGTAACTGGCGGCAGTTCTCGCCCAATATTGGGTATAGTTTTTGTCCCCCTGATTTAGGAATAGCCTTGGGAGGCGGTGATGCCGTTACCTATCTGTGCCGTTATTAATGGCAAGGATATTATGGTTTGAAGGCAGAAGTTTTTATTATTAGTGACTGCCTTTTTATAGAGATATCTGTTGATGAGTACAAACCATTAATGGGCATAAAGAAAGGATATTATGTTATGAAGGCAGATGTTTCTATTATTAGTGACTGCCCTTTTTATAGAGATATCTGTTGATGAGTACAAACCTCAAATTGGCATAAAGAAAGGATATTATGTTATGAAGACAGATGTTTTTATTACTAGTGATTGCCTTTTTATAGAGATATCTATTGAGTACAAACCTCAAATGGGCATAAAGACCTTACTTCAACACTTGTGAGGTATCTTTATGCTAGTCAGCTTTGGAGTTCTCTTTTGCGAGAGGTTCTCCTTAACTAGACTTTAGATTTAACTATTATAATTTGTTAATTACTTTCATAACTTTATTCAGATCTTTTGTAAACGTGGATTGGATTGTGCATCTTACAGGGGTATTCTGTTATGATCCCCCTTGTCAGTTTATGGTTTAAAGAATAGCCTTCTAATTTTACTTTTGGTTGCTCCATTTATCGATGCGTCAATAATTTTTGCTGGGTAGGTAACTCAGTTACCTTCCTTTTAGCCTTTTCCCTGCGGAGAGGGTAGGCTATTTATTTTGATGAGCATTTTGTTCCCTCTTTTAACTGATCAATATTTAAATGATAAAAGGAGACAAATTTAGTTGGCTTTACTTCCAATCTAACGACATTAAAGAGGTCTGGATATTGTGATCCTTTTTCTCTTTCTGATCACGAAAATGGTAGATACACACATTTTGGGAGTTAATTTCCCAAATTTTTGTCTGAAATTTTGAAAGCTATTAACACATTCTTTTCAGCACGGTGATCTAGAGAGTTTGATACTCATGGCCATTTTCTCTTCTTTACAGGCGGGATCTTCGAAGGAGATGCATTGTCGAGTCCCGATCTGTGCCAGGAGCGTGAGGTATCCCTGTGGTCATGATACCTGCAGGACACATGGTAGATGCAGGAGGATGAAGGGTCCAATCTCTTATTGGGACCCTCTGGATTGCAGTGTGTGTAAGGATTTACATCATTCTGGATGGGTATCGGAGGATGTTTCTGATGACGACCGAGTGTTTTTCCAGAGATCTCTTTGTTCCAGGGTCAGGGGTTTCAAAAAGAATGCTGACCCAAACGCTCCTTATCTCCCTTCTGTAGCTTGGAAGGATATTCTTTTTCCGAAGGCGGCCCTGGATTCGGTATTGGGGTACGCCCCACCTAGACCTATACCTTCTGTTCAGATTCACGTAGATAAAACTTCAAGTTCTGTGAGCCTTGACGTGGACAATTTCTCCTCGGATTCTTCTTTATCTCCAGGTGGGGAATCGGCTCTCCTGTCGGCAGTAGATCCGGAGGAACCCCTCCCTCATGTGGATGATTCTTACCTGCCAGAATTGGACGAGGTTAGCGTGGCTTCCGTGAGAGACTCAGTGTGTTCCGTTGTTTCACCGGCCGTTACTAAGGCGGCTCCTATATCAATTGCTACGACGACGCCTTCTTTTTCAGGTACGCCTCCCGTTCCTGTCCCTCCTCCATCCTCGATCGAGCCAGGCAAACCAACACTTCCTAAATTCCCATCTAATTTGGAAGACAGGTCCCTGTTAGCAAGCTTGAAGGTTTTCTTGGAAGGGAACCAAATTATCAACGACGAATGTTTAAAGCAGTGTTACTCAACCAGGGGGGCATGCCCCCCTAGGGGGACGCAAGAGGATTCAAAGGGGGGCGTGAGCCTCAGGAGAATAATGCAGCTATAAATGAAAAAAAAATAAGTTGTGTTATATTAGACTAGATCAGTTAAATAAAAAAGACATTATAGTAAAAAATATAATAATAATAATAATAATAATAATAATAATAATAATAATAATGGTAAAAGTTTTATATAATAAAGTAATATCATCGTTACTAATTCATGCTTTCTCCTTCCACGTAGGCTACCGTAGAGTACATTGCCTGTCGTGGACGTGTATAATACGTGTCCCTTACTGGTGAGCTATGAGATCCGTTTCTCACACCCAGTCCCACCGTACACACTATCAACACAGTCCCTGTAAACACTCCCAGTTTACCACACATGTCCGAAAGTATTTGAACATTTCTTCCTTGCCGTTTCTACAGGCGAAATTGTTGAGGTACATTATCTCAGTTTCTTATCGACCCATTAACATTGTCAGGTTTGTGAGAATGTGAATGAAAGAAAAGGGGAGAGATATATTCTGGGGATTAATTTTTTTTCCTATCAATTATTTTTGACTAGTTTTGTTTTCCCTGTGTCGTTGATGGGCTGCCCTGCATTGGTGGGGTTATTGTCCTTTATTTGAAAAAAAAAAAATATATCAGTTTCTATGTTTATCAATATACCGAAATATGGTGAGAGACCGTTGCTAAGATTACTGCAAAATTTTGAAGATATATATTTTGTTTTATTTATTTTTCCTTCATATTGAAAAAATCATAAGTTAATGGTCTCAAATTTTACTATTTGCAAAAGAAGATGTACTAATAACCACCACTTCATGATTATCTCAACCATATGATCAGTGACCGAGTCAGAGAGGTAGAGTCAGCGAGTAGGGCTGTATTAGAGAGAGAGAGAGAGAGAGAGAGATTCATGTGTATATATATATATATATATATAGGGCTGTATTAGAGAGAGAGAGAGAGAGAGAGAGATTCGTATATATATATATATATATAATATATATATATATATATATATATATATTTTTATATATATATATATATATATATGTATATAAAATTTAGTTATAAATGTTTGTATCTCTCTCTCTCTCTCTCTCTCTCTCTCTCTCTATATATATATATTATTTCCTCTCCTTTTTTCCTTCTTCTTTTCCTTCAAGGTTAATTTAACGTCCAAGGCTGGATGTATTTCTTATATTGTCTCAATTTTTCTGCCAATCTCGTGTTTAGCCTCAAAATTTTCAAAAAATTTTGGATATATCTTTCTCCCTCTTTCTCTGTCCTTCTCACTCATTGATCATGTAGCTGTGATAATCATACTGTGGTGGTTATCATCAAGAGGTGAAAAATACCTTAATTTACAAATGCATATTATCTTGATCGCAGATACGTTTTGCCAGTTTCACTCCAACTACGTTGCAATGAGTGCCAAGAAGCGGAAGTATAACGAAGATTATATTCGTTTTGGATTTGTGTCCCTCCGAAAGGGTGACATAGAGGTCCCACAGTGCGTGATATGTTACAAGACTCTGAGCAATGATGGAATGCGACCCTCACGCTTGGAACGCCACCTGCAAACAGCACATCCTGGTCTAGTTGGCATTCTTTGAAACAAAAAAACACACCTTGTAGCAAGTGAAAATGGATGACAGCGGGGTATTTCGACAACAATCATCAAAGGTTGTTGAGGCTTCTTATGAAATTTCCATGTTGATTGCAAAGAGCAAGAAGAGCCATAACATTGGAGAGACTCTCATAAAGCCAAGTATACTATGTGCAGCTCAACTCATTCTTGGTAAAGATAGTGCAAATAAGCTTTCCCAAATTTCCCTGTCAAACGATACAGTCCAGAGAAGGATCCATGAACTGTCTCAAGATATCAAAGAACAAACACTCGAACTAGTAAGAGCCTCGCCTGTTTTTGCAATCCAGTGTGATGAAACGACCGATATCGCTCAGTGTGCTCAGTTCTTGATGTATGCTCGTTTTGTGTCAGGCAACAATATAAAGGAGGAAATTTTGTTTTCTTGCCCCATGGAAAGTTGTACAACAGCAAAAGCCATTTTTAAAGTTACATCAGACTTTTTTAAGGAAAATAAATTTTCTTGGGACTCACTAATAGGGGTGTGTACTGATGGAGCCCCAGCCATGGGTGGCCTGCGTTCTGGGTTCATCACAAAGGTGAAAGAAAAAAATCCTTCTGTAATAAGTACACACTGCATAATTCACCGTGAATCTTTAGCATCCAGAACTTTGCCTAATGAAATGAGGGATGTTCTAAACGTGGCTATAAAGGTAGTAAATTTCATCAAATCTGGAGCCTTAAACAGTCGTCTCTTCAAATTATTGTGTAAGGATATGGATTCTGAACATGAAGCCCTGCTTTTTCACACAAACATACGATGGTTATCAAAAGGAAACATGCTTGAAAGGCTTTATGAGCTACGAGAAGAAGTAATAATATTTCTAGATTCACAGCAGAAGGCAGCCCTTCATGACAAATTCAAGTCTGACAGCTTTCAGATAATTCTAGCTTACTTGGTGGATATTTTTGAATCTTTGAATGCAGTGAACCTTAAACTACAAGGGAAAAATATCCACATCATCTCTCACCACGACACCATTCGAACTTTCATGGCCAAACTCGACCTCTGGAAATGTCGAATTCAGCAGGGAAATGCAGCCAGTTTTAGGAACTTAGATTCTGGGCTCGCTCATGGTAACCTTGACCCTGAGTTAAAGATCCTTATAATCACTCATCTAAGCAGCTTGAAAGCAGAATTCACGAAATACTTTCCAGACATAGATGACATGCGTGAATCCTGGAAATTCATTAGGAATCCTTTTCAGTGTGAATTCGCTAATGTTGCTGAGGAAATTCAAGAGGAGTTTCTTGAGTTAAAGTTTAGTTCCACAGCTAAGGATGAATTCAACGATTTGGATTTGGAGACATTCTGGATTAAATACCATTCTGTGTACCCTCTGATCTCACATCAGGCTCTTCGGGTTCTAACAATGTTTGGATCAACGTACCTGTGTGAAACTGCATTTTCTACGCTCACTGCTATAAAAACAAAATACAGAAACCGCCTGGATGTGGAAGATGATTTACGTTGTGCACTCTCTAACATTAAACCTCGTATTCAAGATCTGGTATCCAAGAAGCAGTGTCAGGTATCTCACTAAATAAGCTAAGCAAGTTATCCTGTAGAAGTGAAAATGTCAATTATCTCACTTTATTTCCTACTTAGTAAATTGACTATACAACCCATAACGCTTTTTTATTCCTTTTCATATAAAATCTGCAAGTGAAATTTATCTTTATATGCAAGGGGGGGGGGGGTGGCGATAAAAAAATAATTGTGGAGGGGGCATGGTAGTAAAAGGTTGAGAACCACTGGTTTAAAGCCTTACGGGAGGAGATTCAGGCTTTGAAACCTCAAGAGGATTCTTCTAAGGCTAAGGTTTTACCTTCTCAGCTTCCCCCTTGCATGCAACAGAATCCGTGGAGGTATGCAAGTCATGCGGCCATTTCAGAGAATATTCTTCATATTGGAGAGGGGCTAGGCTCTAGACCGGTTGCTGATCTGGAGTTTTATCCATATATAGAGGCCTACCCCTTTTGCTACGTTAGGTCAGCTGAAGGTGTTCCGTTAAGAGATGACACTATCCCTAAAGAAACGATCCTTCTAGATTACACTAGAGCGCAGCACCTGGCATTGAAGGAAATGAAGACAGCAGGGTGTATTAATACACAATTAGGCGCTTTTGGTAAAAGGTTGGCTGCTTTTATAGCACCGGACACAATGGTTTTCCTTTTGCTTCGAAAGCCTTTTTAGTGGAAGAAAAGGCCGTCAAGGAGGATAAATCTCTTCCGGTCTTGGAAGGATGTAAACCTGTTTCCTCGTTCTGCCCCATGACGCTGAACACTGGTTGGATATCCAGTTTACTTTTGCTGAAGGGAAATTAGACAAGGATATACTGTAGCTAGCCAGCAGTTTAATGAAAAACTGCAGAGGATTCTGGACCACCTACTTAAGGCGGAATTGGAGGCTAGGGAGAGACTATCAGCTTCGATGTCTCTTCAATGCTTTGTAGAGTTGATGATTGGTAATTTCATTGATGCCCCTGTCTTTTCACTTTTGGCCAAGATACACATGGCTACTCTTACAAAATATCTCTTTGACTTTTTCCAGGCTCGTAGAGCCTGCAGGAAGCATGTTTTAGCATCCGCGACCATTCGTCATGAACCGAAGCGTCTTATTGACGCTTGTATTTGGGGGTAAAGATCTTTTCCCACAGAAATTGGTAAAGGAGATCTTGGACAAAGCAGCAGCAGAAAATAAGTGTCTTTCCCAGAGATGGGGAATTTCTCTCAAAAGGAAATCTATTTCTGGGCTTGGCCCTCAACGTAAGAGGTTCCGTAAACCCACATTCTTTAGGAGCCCTTCATTTCAGCTTCAGTTAGTGCTTCACAGAATACTTTCACTGTTCCTCACCCGGTGACTTCACAGTCCCCGGCATTCAATCCTAGAGTTGAATAAGGGACTTCGTCCTTTCGTCCCCTCAAGACTGAAAGAGGAGGTAGAGGCCGGTCCGACAGAGGACGTAGGCCAAGGAGTCGGGGTCTCCGAGGTAACAGGGGAACTAGGGGCACATACCCTCAACCAAAACAATGTGAATACTCCAGTAGGGGGAAGACTGAAATTGTTCAAGGACAGGCGGGCCTTCAGTCCTCGGGCACAGAGCATGATTTCCAGTGGTTTGGGCTGGAAATGGAAGAGACAACCCCAGAGGGTCAGGAGATTTTTCCAGATATCAACACTACATCTGGAACAATATGTGCAGAACCTCTTAAAGAAAAAAGTTACCCGTTGCGCGAAATCTATGAAGTTTCAAGGTCGTCTATTCTGCGTGCCAAAGAAAGATTGAATTATTCCTCGAACTATTCTATACTTATCTCATCTAAACCTGTTCGTTCAGTGCGACAAGTTCCGGATGCTGACTATTTCGCAGCTACGGACCTAACTACCCCGGGGGGGCTTACACCGTCTCTATAGATCTTACCGACGCTTATTGGCATCTTCTGATAGGTCGACACTTCTTCTCCTACTTTGGTTTCAGACTGGAGAGAAAGTCTTATGTATTAACAGCTATGCCATTCGGGCTCAACATAGATCAGAGAATTTTCACGAAAATTAGACGAAGTCGTTCAATAATTAAGGGAGAGAGGTCTTCAAGTAGTAGCATACCTGGACAATTGGCTCATGTGGGCTCCCTCAGCAAGAGAACGCATAGAAGCAACATATCAGATGATGAGATTTCTCCAATATCTAGGATTCCAAATAAACTTCAAGAAGTCCAGACTAACTCCGGCTCAGGTGTTCCAGTGGTTAAGGATTCGTTTGAATCTAAAGACTCATACCCTCTCTATTCCTTCTGCCAAGAGGAAGGAAATAGCCCAGTCAGTTTGGTCTTTCATTAAGTCGAGAAAGACCACCAGACGTTGTCAGGAAAGGCTTCTGGGCTCACTTCAGTATGTTTCTATAATGAACCCTCTCCTCAAGATCAGACTCAAGGATGCAAACAGGGTTTGGAAGAAGAGAGCTTCCACAGCTCTCCGCGATCATCAGAAGATGACCCCAGAGTTGCTTCGACAGTAACTCTGTCAGTGGCCAGATGCCAGAAGTCTTTCCAAGACGGTTCTGCTGCACTTTCCTCCTCCTGCAGTGATTCTACATACGGACGCCTCAATGGATGGTTGGGGGGGTCATACTCCTCTCAAGAAAGTGCAAGGTCGTTGGTCCCAGAGATTCCAGCAATTTCACATCAATATTCTGGAGGCCATGGCAGTCTTCTTATCCCTGAAAAGGCTACAATTAAAGAACAACATTCACATCAGTCTTGTGTTAGACAACAAAGCAATAGTTCATTGCATCAACAGACAAGGGTCAAGATCTCCTCAAATAAACCATGTAATGATCACCATCTTTTCATTGGTTCAGAGGAAGAGGTGGCATCTGTCTGCCTCTCACCTTCATGGAATTCGGAATGTGATGGCCGACTCTCTATCTCGAACACATCCGCTAGAGACAGAATGGTCTCTAGACGAAAAATCATTCTCTTTCGTGCAGGAGGTAATCCCAGGTCTTCAAGTGGACCTGTTTGGAATGAGTCTCAACAAGAAACTTCCCAATTATGTGGCACCAACCATGGATCTAGGGGCGATAGGCATGGACGAGTTACACATGGATCGGAAACAATGGGAGAAGATTTATGTATTTCCACCCTTCAATCTTCTCTTGAAGGCCACTTATTTCTCACAGTTAATTGTTGAGAATTCAGGGATCAATAGACTACAGATTTTTTTTTAAATTTAAACAATGAATGATGGTTTGCAATTTCCTTGACCATGAAGTTGGGCTAAGTTATAAGCAATGGGTTTGAAGTTAAAAATATAATTTTAGCTTTAGAAAATTAGATGTTCTCAGCCTAACAGAGCCTTTTAAACCAGCCAGCTAAGTTAGTTATGAAAATAATATAATCTTCTGCACTTAGCATTTTTAAAAATAGTTAAAATTTTTTATAGATGCCTCTAAATGTTAACACACTCCAATTCTGAAAACTATGTGGGTTTATCCAATCATGTTCATAAAAAAATAGCATATCTTCATATACAGTAGTTATATAGTTACCTGATCACAATGGTATTTTATTGTTGTTACAGCAGCTGGAACAGTTGCTGATCCCAGTTCTATTTGCTTCTCAGGGTCAAGGCCACTGTATACTAACAACCTGTTAAGAAATTAAAGGTTAAAGTCCTGTATTGCAACATGAAATTTAATATGTCTTGGATCTAAATAAAGTGCAATACTGTACCGTATATAGTACAAATAAACAGTACTGTATATATTGAGTAAATCATTAAGATTTTGCTAAAAATTTGGCTATAAATAACCACTACTCATCTTTTCCAGTGTACTGCATCACTTGGAATTTATAACATTTTTCCTTAAAGTTCAAACACGTAAATAACTAGGTCAATAGAACTTACAGACTATTCCCACGAAAAAAAATCTCAGGGTAAGAAAATCACTCAAATGCAGTGATTATAAACAAGATCTAGAGAAGCAAATACTAAATAAAATTTTGAAACAAAACTTGCTACGATACAATTAAGACCAAAATTCCCAAAATGAAGATGTATACAGTACAGTATATACAGAAGTGTGTAATAAATTTCCATAATAAAAAAATCGTCACAAGAAATATGCAAATATTCCCATGGAATTTACCAAGGGGAAAATTCGCTAGCATGCTTCTACTGAATAGAATTATCAAAAAAATTTAGGAAAAGACTTTCAGAACCCTGATAAAGTAAAGTTTAAATATAATGAATAACAGAAGTATACAAAAGATGGTTAAAAAATAGCCACAAGTATACAACAGCAGAGCAGATTGCTTCTTTATTTTCTCTTTTAAACTATAAGCATCGACATCCATAAGACTGCCAACTAGATTCTTACACAATAAAAAATCAGACTAGAAAAAATGCTATCGTGGTAATTATAATTAACAAGAATGCTAATACTGCACTCTGAAAAATAAGTAACTAACAATAACTTAAGACATTCAGCAGTGAAGAGAAAAAATTGCTATACATCATCATCTAATGATAATATAATTCCAACTACCATTATTTTGGAAAATTCTCACCATTATGCCTTCTAACCAGATTACCAAGTAAAATTCAAAGACTGACAAAATAAAAATAAGAGCAGATTTGTAGATGAGGCAAAATAACAAAGTAAAAGACTAGTCCTGAAAACAATATGCTATGCAAGGCCTCCTAGTTAGTACCTATCAATCTCCTGATATCTTATGAAAATGGAGGAATGGAAAGCCAAATAGATTACATCTTGGTTAGAGGAGTTGACAAAAACAATATGATGAACTGTGAAATAATTTTGGGGAAAGCATATGTTAAGCAACATAGACTGGTAGTGATGAATTTTAATATTAGAGGTAAAAACACCAAGAAGAGAAAGAAGAGATATAGAATTAGGTTTTGGACCTTAAAGGAGAAATAACTGAACAATTTACAATGATTGAGAGAGAGGGAGAGAGATAACTGGAAAGGTTGAATTTAGAGATTGGACATAGTGACAGTGTGTAAAAAATCT
This sequence comes from Palaemon carinicauda, assembly GCF_036898095.1. Lineage (NCBI taxonomy): Eukaryota > Metazoa > Arthropoda > Malacostraca > Decapoda > Palaemonidae > Palaemon > Palaemon carinicauda. Next base: position 57,174,839 of record NC_090745.1, on the reverse strand, counting down.
GGGCAGATATGAAAGAAATATGTTTGGGGGAAACAGAAGAACCGGTGGATATTGTGTGTTGAAAGGAGAAAAGTGGTGGTGGGATAGAGAGGTACAAGAGTCAGTTAAAAGAAAATCAAAGGCATTTAAGGACTGGAAAGTAAACCATGCACAGGGTGCAAAGGAATGGTACAGAGAAGAGGAAAAATATTCAAGGACTGAAGCAAAATATAGATATTGGAGGAGCAATAGAGGTATTGAAGGAAAGGCTATGAACAAGGGAAGGAGAGATGGATATCTATAAGATTTCAAACTTGATAAAAATGCATAAACAGAATTTGGGGCAATTGGGAGTCATCAGAAATAGAAATGGAAATATATTGCAAAGGGATAAAGACATTAAGAGGAGATGGAGAGATTATTTGGAACAACTATTGAATACTGAAAATGAGAGAGGGGCGCTGGGAGAAGCACAAAGGGTGGAGGGGCCAGTGATGGAGATACGGAATACAGAATTAAAGTGGGCATTGAGTAAATGGAAAAATGGTAAAGCACCAGGTCCATCGAGTTTTAAATTGAAATGGTCAAGATACTTGCTACAGAGGGACAAGAATGGATGCTGAATTTACCAAGAGCAATATGGGAACGAAATAATGTCTAAAGACTAAAAAGAGTCTAACGATATTCATATTTAAGCAGATAGGTAATGTCATAAATTTGGTAACTACAGGGGACATGCACTAACAGAGCATAGTTTGAAAGTTTTTGAGAAGGTACTAGATGAGTGATCTAAAGAGATTGTAAAGATTGGGAAACAGCAGTATGGATATATGAGAAAGAGGGACTGTGGATCCCATTTTTATAGTAAGGCAGCAACATGAGAAAAGGCCAGAGGAAAACCAGAAGCTTTTCTATACTTTTGTATATATATAGAGAAGGCTTATGAAACAAGCTGAATGCAGCAGAGATGTGGTTTTACAGGATGATGCTCAGAATATCTTTGAGGGACAGAGTAACAAATGAGGAGGTAATGGCGAGACTTGGAGTGCAGAGAGCAATGGTAAAGGAAATACAGTAAGAAAGAGACCATTGAGTTTTGTTGGGAACACCACAAAAAAAGAGAAAATAGAGCACTTATGTCTCACTGGGAAGATAGAGGGGAGGAGATCGAAGGGGAGGCAGAGGGCACAGTACATGGACAATACTGTGGGTGGCTTGGAGAGTAATATACTCCAAATCAAGTAATACAAATGGCTAGAAACAGGGAGACGTGGAGTCGACTGACCGCCATAGTCCAGAACACGGCAGTTCAGTAAGTAAGCTTGAGGAAGAAAAAAGTCCCACAGAAGTTTGTTAGAACAGCTGAGATGATGTACAGCAATATAGAAAAAAAAACACAGAAGTAATAACACTTGTTGGAGGGAAACAGAGACCTTCAAAGTTAGTGTTGTATTACACCAGGGGGTCAACATTATGCCTGTTTTTATTTTTGTGTTGGGTATGGATGTTTTAAGTGAACAGATCAGCAATGAAAAGTTGTGGAAGTTGCTTTATGCACAAGATTTGGTGATTACCGCCAAAAGTGAGGAAGACTTACAGGGAAGGGTTGTAGGGTGGTAAAAGACTTTGGAGAGGGATACCTCGAGGCTAAATGTGGATAAGAATGAGGTTATGGTGAGCAGTGAGGAAGGTAGCAACCGGATAGCCATGCATGAAAGTAGAGGATCGGTTGCAAAACATGTGGAAGAATTTAGATACTTGAGATCTACTGTAAGTCTGAAAGAAGGGTGAGGCTGAAGTTGAAAATAAGATAAAAGAAGCCTGAGGAAAGTGGAGGCAAGTAGTGGGAGTGGTATGTAATAAGAACATACCAATCAAGCTAATAGTCAAGATCTATAACACAGTAATAAGACCAGTGTTAATGTATGGATTGGAAATGTGGGCTCTAAGACAAGAGGAAGCAAACTTTGAAAAAACATTGATGAGAATACCGAGGTGGATTATGAGGATATCACTTCTTGAAAGATAAAATAAGAAGAATGGCAGGAATAGTAGAGATTACATGGGTGATAAAGAGTGGCACGACTGAGATAGTATGGGCAAGTGTTGAGGATGGATGGTGGGGAGGGAGTGAGGAAGGCATGGGAGGAACCTGTAGGAGGGGTAGGAGGGGGGGGGGGGAGATCAAGGAGGCAGAAAATTAGATGGCGAGATAAGGTGAAGGATGGTACAGAGAGAAAAGGTATGGTGGAAGAGGATGCCTTTGATAGAAGGCATTGGAGAGGCAAACCAAGCAACATACCCTTTGATGTAAGGATAACAGTGGCAAAGAAGAAAAGATAATGAAAGTATTACTGTACAGGAATGTTAGCAGGTACATTGAGATGATATACTTAAACCAAGAAATGGAATTTAGCTTTAGTTGAAATATATATTTTATTACATTAATGGTTGATATCCATAATAAAAATCTTGAAATGCATTGTATATTCTTTGGTAACAATGAAATTAAGGATTTTTTCTCTTTAATACTGATAATATCTATAAAGGTAAATTTTAGAAATAAATCAATAACTGGGGGGGAAAATATGAAAATTTGTGGTAAACCTCTCATCATATACAGTATGCATATTGTACAGGTTTTCATAGTCGTATACCTATAAAGCAGTTTTCCCTGATAGTGACCCTTTGCCATGTTGTGGGTGAGTGTACCTTCCATCATCATCTTGTATGCGAGCTTGAAATATTACTTTCACCACAATTGAAAATGATAGTTATCAAATTTTACTGATAAGGAAGCATGCCACCTAATGTTCCCCTGGTTTGTTTCTAAGAGCAATCAAAACTATACTTGAAGCCATGCTGTTCTATCAACAAGAGATCAGTAATGATATAAAAAATAGAGTATCAAAAAGGAAAACCTTACCTAATTTAGCTAGACACCTACAAAATGCCAAACTATAACAGAAACAGGTACTGTATTTGTTCTCTGATCCTGGGAAGGGGAATCATGTGACCAAAAATAGAGATATCCATCATTATTTGTCTAACATTCAAAGAGGTGTATGCCAGGGAAGAAAAAATATTAACTTTCCTTCAAATGTTTTCAGTTCGAACTATGGAAGATGTTACTGTTGCGTTAGGATTTCTCTCAAAACCTATATTGTCAGAAAAATAAAATTTGATTATATAGTTCACACCACACAGCTTTAAAACTTAATCTTAAACTTGAATACTTTTACAACTTACTTATGTGAATGAGTACCCATCCACACAGTGTGGGCTCGCAAAGAAGGTTCATCTGTTGTTGTTGTAATACCAGGAACATGTTGTAGAGATGTAACACACACCTCAACCATATCTACACGAACAACCTCTCTCAGCCCCACCTAAAACAGAATGAATCATTAAAAAAATTTTCAACAACATTCACCACAAACTTAATTATTTCTTCATAGCAAAGAGAAAGGAATTTCTGAAATTTTGTCTCACCCGCTCACACAGTAATTTGTATATATTTTACACCTACATTGCGACAATTTCAACAACTTTTTTTATTAAAAATTTTCCACAAATTAAAATGATATGATAGTGGAAAATCATTCCTTCAACCTTCCCGCTACATTATTATCACTCAAGTGCCATATTTTGCTCTGCCATGGCTCATTTTGCTCGCAAATAAATATGACCTCATTGCTCCTATGTTTTGGCAAGCAGTATTTGGATATGTTGTACATGCCATCCTCACGAGTCATTATTTAAATTCCATAATTACCTATACAGGGTAGTTTATATCACATCCCTAAAATGGTTTTTTCTCAACCGTGGCTTACTGCACACGCAATTAAACATTACAGTTATTTCATTGCTCCTCTGTCCTGGCAAGCAGTACAGTAAATGAATGTGCTGTGCACGCAAACCATGTGGGTCATTATTTCAGTGATATTCTTTTATTTTCCATAAGAAATCCTGAACATTTCAAGCGATGGAGAGCATTCACTGGCTGAGAGAAATACGTCATTAAGCATGTAAAGAAACAAACCTCTCTCATTGTCCTATTCAGGAATGTTTACCAATGAGATTCATAGAATGTAGTGGGAAGGTTAAGGAAGGATTTTTTAACTATCCCTTAATATCAATTTGCTGGAAAAACATTACTAAAAAAGTTGTTGAATTGTCATCCTAATGTAGATGCAAAAATCATCTAAGAAACTTCACAAATAAAAAAAGAACATGGTATAACTTGTGACAAAATAAAAAACAAGAAACATAGATAACAATTTGCCTTTACAATGCTCTCACGTCTTTCCATTAAACGAGGTAGTGCAGTGCTGTAATTAAAATCCTAAATACAAAAAACTAATATTAAATTTTATAGTATCAGAGAGATACCTAATAAATAATACTTATAAAATAAGCAATAAGAATTTCCTGTCAGAAACCTTCCCTAGTAAGTATGAATCTGGACTTGTAACTAATCTCCATTAGCAGTCACATAGTTTTGAAAGAATTCAATTTTATTTGCAATTTTTCATCTATTGTTGACTTTTCATATACCAATCATTTGCAGAAAGATAGGGAAAATCATAGTGTTATTCAAAATAAAATTGACAATCTTTCTATACAAATAATTATCAAAATTCATGGTATTGCATGTAACAATCTCTCTATATATCCTCTCTCTCTCTTTTACTAGTCAGATTGGCTAAAGATCCCTTCAAATCAGCTTAGCAAAGTTTAATTATGTAGAGATGTTACCAAACTAGGTATAAAATTATTTAAAGCAATAATAAATGATTAACTATATGCCATGATGCTTATTATTAACATTAAAAGGATTATGAATACTGCACTGCACAAACAGACCTACCTCTTTCATTCTACTGTAAATTAACAATAATTAACTTACTTGTTGCATGAGGTATATAGTGATGTGAGAGGATACACCATCAGAAGAGCAGAGCCAGAGGTATGTCTGGTGTCTTCCTATTCCTGAAATTCTACTTGGTCTTGATGATGTAATATTATAACAGCACCCACATTTAACCTATAAAAGTCACAGTGATATAAAGAACAATGTTTTGTAAAATTTACTTCTTACTAATTTACAAACACTTATTCACCCTGATAACAATGTTTTATAAAATTTACTTATTACTAATTTACAAACACTTATTTCCTCTATTTGGGTGGCACAGTCATTAGTAGGATACTCTTTACACTCTTGAATTTGACAGAATATGTAAGCATTATTTTCACGTTTATTCTTAACCCAAAAATAAAAATTATCAATACACAAACATAAAACATACCACAATATTCAAGACAAATTTTAATCTTAATTATGAATTAATTTGAAAGACATTTTTGAGGTATTAATATGATGTATGGTCCCTCATTACTTTCTTGTTAAAGAACAGGGAATCCAATGTAGCCTGAAATACCAAAATTATACAGTCTTTTCCATCCAGAGGCATGGTGTAACATCATGCAAAGCACGAACTTGGTTTGTATAACAGAGACTAATAGGTTCAGGCTCTATTGAACACATCACAGCAGCATGCCATAAATGAGAACAAATAGTAATAACGGAGACAATTCTATCTGGATGATTGCTTCTCACTCAGCTACTATCTATATACAGTATGTCATTTTTTGTGCTTGTTTTTGACAACCTTTAAAAAGTTTCTACATTAACTTCTAAGTTATGCACAATACATTTTTATTTTTTTCCCATTAATATTAGCAATAGTGCTAATGTAATAGGAGGTACTGATATTTACTTTGCATTCCGTTGTTTGTTTTGATCCTGTTGACACAGCATATGATGCCATTACAGTTCCAGCTTTCTCAAAAACATGGGAAATGTTTACTTTAAAGTATTTCATTACCTATTTAACCGTTTCATATAAATTGTTAACACGGCCATTTTGATAAGTTTTGGGCTATTGTAGCATGAAGTAGTTTGTGTATCCCTGCAAATGACAATTCTATCAGTGGCAGCTTTCATGACAGCAGGAGAAGGGTTTTGGGTTGAAATTTGATGTCATCTCTTTACACAATAAGGTACTTCATTTTCATATGGAGTGCTAACCTAGACTAGGTTGAGAACCCTTTTTCTTGAGTCTTAGGCTATGGTAGCAAAGAGTTATTTGCGTATAATAAGATGGAATTAAACAAGGGTTTTTACTACGTTAGTAAATAGTGTTTTGCTATATGATTCAATATATGTCTACAGTAGGGTAGTAGGTTGGCCAGGGCAACAGCCACAGTTCAGATACTACTGCTCAAGTTATAGGGTCTTTTGACTGGCCAAACAGTACTACATTGGATCCCTCTCTGATTACGGCTCAATTTTCCTTTGCTTACACATAAACCGAATACAGTAGTCTGGCCTATTCTTTCCGCATTCTCCTCTGTCATCATACACCTGACAACACTGAGATTACCAAATAATTCTTCTTCATTAAAGATGTCAACTACTGCACTTTAATTGTTCAGTGGCTACTTTCCTCTTGGTAAGGGTAGAAGACTCTTTAGCCATGGTAAGCAGCTCTTCTAGGAGAAGGACACTATAAAATCAAACCAATGTTCTCTAGTCTTGGGGAGTGCCATAACCTCTGCACCATGCATGGTCTTCCACTGTCTTGGGGTAAATTTGCTTGCTTGAGGGTACACTCGGGCACACTTTTCTATCTTACTGTATTTCTCTTCAATTTTTTTTTTTTTTGAAGTACAGTGAACCCTCGTTTATCGCGGTAGATAGGTTCCAGTCGCGGCCGCGATAGGTGAAAATCCGCGAAGTAGTGACACTATATTTACCTATTCATTTAACATGTATATTCAGACTTTTAAAACCTTCCCTTGTACGTAGTACTGTTAACAAACTACCCTTTAATGTACAGAACACTTAATGCATGTACTACAGTACCCTAAACTAAAACAGGCACAAATATTAAAGGTGATTTTATATCATGCATTTCCTAAACATGCTAAAAAGCACGATAAAAAATGGCAACCAATGTTTTGTTTACATTTA
>NC_090745.1:57160321-57165321 GCF_036898095.1 Palaemon carinicauda | reverse complement strand
CCCTGGAGTAGGAAAGACAATATTTCTTTGGTATTTTGTGCCATTTTGGATTCTCTGTTCTAGCCTTTAACAGGAAAGTCCTTAAGGACTACTAATAACTTCCCCAAAAATAGGTTTTTCCTTCGTCAAAATCCGTTTTTTTGAGGTGAAAGTCAAGTAGAGAACAGACTAACGGAAAAAACTAAATACTGTACAGTATACAAAAATGAAAATGTCAACGATACAAATCTTCTAGTATATTAATTTCTGCCTTATTTTGCTGTTCATTTATTATGATGATTTCTTTATAAATTTTTGTTAGCTATCATTTTTAGTAATTGTATCTATAATTTACTCAATGATTGAAGACTGTAGTTATAATTAAGTTTTGTTACAATGAAAATGTCAGTTCCCATCCACTGATAGTCACGCCTTCATGACTTGTCTACTCACTTGGATGTAAAAAATATTTTTTTAGCATTTCTTGGTCCATTAAAAGTATTCTAAACTATACAAGGGATTGACAAGAGAAAAAAGTAGGGAATTTTCCTTGCCCTGCTTATTACCCAAGATAACATAATGAATACTGTGACTTACCATAAAATATTACAATACAGTGCTACTGGCATTACACACAATCTTGCTACAAAAATGAAAGCCACTTGGGTAACTGGCACATAAGTAAACTGTATTGCTTCTACTGCATTTTACTTAAAATTATATAAATAATAAAATAGGTTTAAGATTATGCATAGCTGAATACATGGAATCATGATTTTGGTAAATCATGCAATCTCTCTCAAGAAAAAGATGAAATTTCAACAGCCTAGGCTTTACAAAACTACGATGGAAGCTCATACAAACCTCAGTCTCATGAGGAGATGAAAAAATTGGTAAGGCCTTTACAAATAAGGGCATCTTTGTTGATGGCCGTTTCTCTTGTTCAGGCACATCCCATGCAGGAGAGTTCGCAATGTCAAGAGCTAATTGCGCTAGCCTTAATTCTGAAATATCACAATATTTACTTTCAATCACTATTTAATTAGAGCACATATCACAATAAACATGAAAATGAGCCAAAGACTACATTATGGTATTTCCAAAAACTAGGTGCCACCATCATGATACTTTTGAACTAGGGTAATAAATGTATTTGAACTTATATCCATCAATGTCCAGCCTTTTTCTCAATGAAATATAGCTTACATACCTACTATCCAGTCTTTTTTAATAACTGGATTGTCAGTCTGGAAAGTGTATGTTTCCTTTTCGCGTCCTTCTTTGGTTTTTACAGTAAACTGTAAACAACATGCATCAACCCATGCCATCTGTTCATCCCGAATATGCAAGGCTCTTTGTATACTGCTAGCTATTTGTTGGAGATTTTCACTTGTAAGCCCCTGGAAATCACAATTCTAAATTAGTTAAGAGAATTCACAGCAGCATAAAACTTTTAAATTTTGGCTAACACAATGCTACTTATAAATGAAAATATCAATTAAATAAATCTATCTAGTTTCCTAATAAACATGAAGTTCTACAAAGTAGTCTTACTACTGCAGAGGTGGCCATCTGGGATCCCCCTATAGTTCCCAATTCCAAAGAGCACATCTCATCAAATTGAATGGTAGCTACTTGAACGTTCAACTTTTTTGGGGGGGAGAAAGACTTCATAAAAACCTATAAGTTTCGTGAATCCTTCAAACCCTTCCAGATACAGTATACCCCCAATAAGGGGCTACATTTTGGGCAAGGTAAAATCTCCTTTCAGCAGCACCTCCCACATGAAATATTTTTGACTAAAAGGAAGTTTTTTTTTTTTTAACTGGTATTGTTATTCTAACAACAGAAATATCATGCAACCTCTTTCAGAGTTAAGTGGAGACATGCCCTGAGAGCCAGATAATTGAAACTCCACTGTGAATTGGGAAATGCTAAAAAGTTCTAAAATTCGATATCAAATGACAAGTCCATACTCTCATGCCAAAAAATATTTGACTCTAGCCAAAAAGCACATGCCTCCCAAGATTGTCATGGTAAGTCCCACTCCTCTACATATATGGAAGAAGCCCCTCTGCTGCTATCTCTGCCATCACCAGGACCGCAGTTCTTTTATTGGAAAGAAAAGCACTCCCTGGACCCTTCCTAGGAAGCTGGTAGCCCAAAGGTATATCGACAGGACCGAAAGGAGTCCTTACTGAAGCCTTCCCATGAGCTGGTAACCTGAAGGCACAGCCACAGTCAAATTCACAGGACTGGAATGAAGATCCCCCACTGGAGCCTTCATAGAAAGATGGTAACCCAAAAGTCCAGCCACAGTTGAATCAACAGGAATGAAAGGAGGAACCCACTGGAGCCTTCCTAGGAAGATGGTAACCCGAAGGCCCAGCCACAGCCCGAATCCACATACTGAAGCGGACAGGTAGCCGAAGGCAGGCTAAAACTCCCAGGTAGGGAACCTTGAACAAGTTGACTGTAGAGGGAGTGGATTGAAGCCTCGACTATCTTAAATATAACCAAGGCTGTTTGGCTTTTCTTTATTTCAGGTTAAAAGATTGTTTTTCTCTTCTCTTTTCCTATTTCTAATCACTGCATCCTTCAGTGGTCAATTAACAACCAGGTACACAATTTGATACCCATTTGAAAAAAAAGAAGGGTACTAGCGTATGCGACCCATAAAAAATGATGGCTAGATAGGCCAAAATGTTTTTTTTCTTCATTTCATAATGAAAAAGCCAATATTTGTCTTTCTTCATGATGTATAAAAATAAGTCCTCTTTCAACAGGTGGAAGTTGGAAAAAGAAGTATTGTTCTCCTGTTTGGTGTTCAGCTGTTGACTCTCATCTTAATTTGTTGGACAAAAACTTGCAATCTATTAAGTTTTTTATTCTTGATTTGGATATTGATATCTGGGGCCATCATTAAGGTTCAGTAGTCCTTTGTACATGTTGCAAAAGTTATTTAATAATAATGACCATCCTTTACATTTGGATCTTCCCAGACAGTACCACCTTGTACGTAGTACTAGGTATGCAGTTAGTTCTGAGTCTTACCTTCTCCATCATAAGGCTCAATACTACACAATGTTCTAGAAGTTTGTGAAATTGGAAAAAACTAAGAAAATTCCCCTGTGTAACATGGACATTGCTAAAGGGCTTATTTATTCAGTGACGGGATATGCAAACACCTGCAATTTCCCTAAATGTTTTTTAACAGCCTTAAAATCGTTGAAAAATGACTGTGAATTGCATATTACAAAAGCAGACAAAGCTAATGTATTAGTTATTATGAACAAATCCACTTATTTAGAAAAGATGTATGTACTTTTATCAGATGTTTCCACTTACATAAAATTAAGAGTTAATCTCTTAGACTATGTCATCAAAGATCTCAATAAAAACTTAAAAAATCTATCTTTAAACAAGAAAAATCCTTAATTGATGCCTTTATCTCTACTGGTCTGTCTTTGCCTTATTTATATGGTTTAATTAAAACCCATAAAACAGGAAATCCAATAAGACCAATTATCAGTGCTACAGGTTCTATTAACTATAAATTATCCAAATATTTAGTCAAATTACTTTCCCCTATCTTAGGATCTACAGGTATTTCAACCTCTCATATAAAAAATTCTGTTGATGTTTGCAAAAAATTACAAAAAGTTAACCTTACGTCCAGACATAGATTAGTAAGTTTTGATGTAACTTCGTTGTTTACCAAAGTGCCGGTTGATGACTTATTGTATTTCCTGTTGAGTATTTTAGATGCTTATGATCTACCTTTATCAACCCATGCTATTATTGAACTCATTGTTTGTGCATTAAAAAGTGTAAATTTAGTTTTAATGGAGATTACTATGAACAAGTTTTTGGTATGGCTATGGGTAATCCTATGTCCCCACTTTTATCCAACATATATATGGAGTTTTTTTAATCTAGATTAATTCCTTCAGTGTGGTCTTCCCAAATTGTTTGGTATCGATATTTTGATGATGTTCTAGGTATTTTAGAAGAAAATTTTAATCTTAAGGGTTTAGTTTCAATCATTAATTCATTCGTACCATCTATAAAATTTACTATAGAAAATGAAGAAAATAACCGTATCCCATTTTTAGACTTTAATAGTTAGGGAAGCAAATAAATTTAAGTTTTCCATAAATAGAAAGCCTACCAATAATTTTTCATATGTACATTTTTACTCCGGTCACTCTAAAAATATAAAGCATTCAGTTTTTTCCTCCACGTACCTTAGGGCATTTAGAATTTGTAGCCCAGAGTACACTGAGGACGAGTTCACTATAATAAAAAAAAAATGAAACAAATCTTTGCTATCCCAAATATTTCTTAGAAAAATGTATGAATAAGGCTAAGAAAAAATTTTATTGTGTCCAATTAGAGAGGAAGGAAACAACTAATAATATGCTTTGTTTGCCATTTCATGTTTGTATTTTAGATGTTATACCCCTTTTGAAAAAACTAGACATTCATGTAGTGTTTGAATATAATTGTACATTAAAAAACATGTTAATTAAGAATAGTTCTGGAAATGATAATAATGTAATATATAGCATTCCTTGTTCACAGTGTAACATATACTATGTCAGCCAAACATCCAAAAGTATCCCAGTCAGATTAAAACAGCATCAGGTGGCCGTCTCCAGGGGTTCTCTTAATAATGGCTTGGCCTCCCACTGGTTAGGGTCAAGTCACAGAATTGGATGGTCAGAGGCTGAAAAAATAATCCATGTAAATGACTATTTCCAAAGGAATATTGTTGAATCCTTTTTAATCTCCAGTACCAAAGGTAGAAATTTGAATCTAAGCACAGGTCTGTTTTCTATTAATCCAGTATTATCCTTTTATCTAAAATCTGACCTTTCCGGAATTATTAAGAAACTGAAAGCTGTTGGATCCTCTTCTCCTGTATAAATAAGATGTCTTTGTATATGTATTCTCATTGTTGAGTCTGTTGATGTCCTTAGTGGATGAAAGTACTAACTCCGATCAAGTCTTGTCAATTT
>NC_090745.1:57152821-57155321 GCF_036898095.1 Palaemon carinicauda | reverse complement strand
TCAACAGATAAGAGCCCTACTGCCTCACAAGGCCTACACGGTTTCAATAGACCTGGCGGATGCCTATTGGCACATCCCAATGAACCACCACGCTTCCTCCTACCTAGGATTCAGGCTCCAAAGAAGAAGCTACGCCTTCAGGGCCATGCCCTTTGGGCTCAACATGGCTCCAAGAAACTTTACCAAGCTAGCAGACACAATCGTCCACCAGCTACGCCTCCAGGGCATCCAGGTGATGGCCTACCTCGACGATTGGCTGGTCTGGTCGACATCGCCAGAAGACTGTTTGCGAGCCTGCAGAAAGGTGACCCAGTTCCTGGAACATCTGGGTTTCAAAATTAACACCAAGAAGTCTTGCCTCTCTCCAGCTCAGAAGTTCCAATGGTTGGGAGTCTACTGGAATCTTCAGTCACACCGCCTTTCCATCCCACTGAAGAAAAAGAAGGAAATAGCCGGGTCTGTCAAAAGACTTCTCAAATCCAAGACGACAGCAGGAGCAAGTACTTGGCTCCCTACAGTTCGCCTCAGTGACAAACCCAGTGCTATGAGCAAAGCTAAAGGATGCCTCAGGAGTCTGGAGACGAAACGCATCCATCACCCGAAGAGATCTCATAAGACCCCTACCGAACAGGCTTCGCTCACTTCTAAGACCGTGGTCAGAAGCAAGGACCTTGAAAAGATCCATCCCTCTTCAACCTCCGCCTCCGTCGATCAACATCCACACGGACGCCTCTCTGGAGGGTTGGGGGGTCACTCCCATCAACGACAAGTTCAAGGAACATGGTCTCCCTTGTTCAAGACGTTTCACATCAACATCTTGGAGGCCATGGCGGTTCTTCTGACTCTGAAGAAATTATCTCCGCGTCCTTTGATACACATTCGTCTAACTCTGGACAGCTCTGTAGTAGTCAGATGTCTCAACCGTCAGGGCTCGAGATCGCCCCACCTAAACCAAGTGCTATTACCCATCTTCCACCTGGCGGACAGGAAGAAATTGCACTTGTCTGCAGTTCACCTACAAGGATTCCGCAATGTGACGGCGGACGCTCTATCGAGGACAAGCTCCATAGAGTCAGAATGGTCCCTAGACGCAAGATCATTCTCCTTCATCTCTCGTCAAGTCCCGGAACTAAATATCGATCTCTTCGCGACGAACGACAACAAGCAACTTCCTCGATATGTGGCCCCTTACGAGGACCCCAAAGCGGAAGCAGTGGACGCCATGTCCCTGGACTGGAACCGATGGTCCAAGATTTATCTGTTCCCTCCACCCAACCTTCTGCTGAAAGTCCTCTCCAAACTGAGAACCTTCAAAGGGACAGCAGCCCTAGTGGCCCCCAAGTGGCCTCGGAGCAACTGGTTTCCCCTAGTCCTGGAGCTACAGCCCAAGCTGATCCCCCTGCCGGGCCCAGTTCTCTCCCAACAGGTGCAGAAGTCGACTGTCTTCGATTCATCAAAGAAAGTCCAAGACCTTCATTTCATGATTTTCTATCCCTTGCCGTGAAGAAAAGGTTTGGAATCTCGAAGAAAAGTTTAGACTTCCGAGAGGAATACAAAACAAAGTCTACCAGAAGGCAATATGAATCATCCTGGAAGAAGTGGGTGTTCTTCGTCAAGGCAAAATATCCTACAGAAATCTCCATAGATTTTTGCATGTCCTCCTTTATTCACCTTCATGGACAAGGCTAGGCAGCCAACACGATTTCCACTTGCAAATCGGCCTTGACTAGACCACTACTGTACGCCTTCCAAATAGATTTGTCCAACGAAATCTTCAACAAACTTCCGAAGGCATGTGCTAGACTCCGTCCTGCACCCCCACCGAGACCCATCACCTGGTCCCTGGATAAGGTCCTTCATTTTGCTTCTAGCCTGGACAACGAACCTTGCCCTCTGAAAGACTTGACTCAAAAAGTAATTTTCCTTTTTTCTCTCGCCTCGGGAGCCCGAGTCAGTGAAATAGTGGCATTATCAAGAGAAAAGGGCCAAATACAGTTCGCTGACACAGGGGAACTTACCCTCTTCCCTGACCCCACGTTTCTCGCCAAAAATGAACTCCCCAACAAGAGATGGGGGCCTTGGAGAATCTGCCCCCTGAAGGAAGATGTCTCTCTATGCCTAGTGGAGAGTCTTAAGGTCTATCTTCGAAGAACTTCAGATTTTGGCGGAGAACAACTCTTTAAGGGAGAAACTTCGGGTAGTGACCTGTCACTTAAACAACTAAGAGCAAAAATCACCTAATTTATTCGCAGAGCGGATCCTGACAGTACACCCGCAGGTCATGATCCTAGGAAAGTCGCCTCTTCCCTGAATTTTTTCCAAGGAATGGATTTCGAAAGCCTCCGATCCTTCACAGGCTGGAAATCCTCGAGAGTGTTCTTCAAACACTATGCGATGCAGGTGCACATGATCAAAAGATTCGTGGTAGCGGCAGGCAGTGTAATGAAACCTGCTGTTTAGAGCTGCGTAGAACAGCGAGTTATTTCGGGACTCTAATTCA
>NC_090745.1:57105321-57147821 GCF_036898095.1 Palaemon carinicauda | reverse complement strand
CAGTACCCTTAACTAAAACAGGCACAAATATTAAATGTTAGAATATTAAAGTAGTATAAAAAAATAAAGATTGTTACTGTACTCACCACAAAAGAAGTTGAAGAAAAACTTGAATGATGATGGCGATGAATTTGCTTCACAGTAGAAATGATGATGATAAAGCTGATGATGTCTTCTACTGTGCAGCCAATGATAGTATTTTACGTCTCTTCAGACGAAGGTGTCTTTTCCTGGGACACCTCTTCTACTTCTTCCTGGGACACTTCTTCAATTTCTTCCGAAGGCATAGTAGCAGGAGGAACTGGCTCTTTTTTGCGAGGCTGGAAGAACATTGTGATCGGAAGTTGCTGCCGCTGCTTCTTTTTTTGCTCAAAGAGCATCCTGTAAGGAGTCATGTCTTCATCGATTTTGTTGCAGAATTGCATAGAACGAACCATATCCTCGTCCCACTCTTGCGACAATTCTTTCAACTCCTTCGCAAGGTTGCAGAGCTTGGCAAGCCGTTCTAATGTTAAGCCCGTTTCTTCAACATTTTCTTGGGTCTCTTCCTGTGTTTCACTGTCTTCTTCACTAGCCGATTTCGTCAGGTCTTCGAGGTCTGCATCAGTTAGCGGCTGGGAATGGCAGTCCAACAACTCATCAACGTCTTCAGTCGTCATGTCGCCAAACCCGTCACCTCCAATTATCGCAGCCACCTGCACAGATTTCCATATTGCAGTGTGTTGAATCTCAGCAGGTGTAAATCCCTCATCATCGTAAACAATCTGGGGCCACAACTTCTTCCAGCTCGCATTAACAGTAGCAGGTTTCATTTCTTTCAGTGCCTTCTGGATGTTCTGCAGGCACGTGGCTATTGTGTACTTCAGCCAGTACGCCTTCAAATTGAATGTTTCATCCTCATCAACTTGGGCAGCATCCACACACGCAACGAGGTCCGCCAAGGTATTCTTCGTGTAGAGGGCCTTGAACGCCCTGATAACCCCCTGGTCCATCGGTTGAATTAATGACGTTGTGTTGGGTGGCAGGAACTGAACCTGAATGCCCTCATGCAACAGATCAGTTGCGTGTCCACCAGCGTTATCCATAAGGAGAAGGATCTTAAATGGCAAGCCCTTCTCTAAGAGATATTTACTGACTTGCGGGATAAAACACTGGTGGAACCAGTTGGAGGTCAGCATCTTCACAATCCATGCTTTTGGATTATGCATCCAGTACACGGGAAGGATATTCTTATTTCTATTTTTAAAAGCGCGAAGGTTTTCGATTTGTAAATAAACCCTGGCTTTAGCAAAATCCAGCAGCATTGCCACACATCACGAGGGTAACACGATCTTTGAATGCTTTAAAGCCAGAGGCTTTGGCAACTTTGAACAGGAAAGTTCGTGACGGCATTCTCTTCCAAAACAAGCCAGTCTCATCCATATTAAACACTTGTTCGGGCTTGTATCCACCTTCAGTGATAATGTTCTTAAATGTCTCATTCGCGTAAGTTTCAGCAGCGGTAGTGTCAGCGGAAGCAGCCTCGCCATGCAGGGAAACGCTTTTCAGGCCGAAGCGTTTCTGAAACTTCGCGAACCATCCTTTGCTGGCGGAAAAACGTTGTTTCTGAAGCTGGGAATCAGTGGATGTCCCTGCTTGAGGTTCATCTAGTACATCATCTTCGTCTTCTTCAGCATGGTCGCCATCGTCGTCTTGAGGTTCCTTTGCCGCAAAATTCTCATACAAACCCAAAGCCTTGGTTCGGATGGTGTTCGTATCCAAGGCTATGTTCTTCTTCCGGCAGTCAGCAATCCAGACTGCTAAAGCACCTTCCATACGGACGATCGTTTTATTACGAGCGTTAACAACTCGCTTCGCTGACCTGCTAAAAGTGATGCCGGCCGTCTTTATAATGTTCGCCTCGTCCTTCTTAATGTAGCAAACGGTGGATTCGTTCACTCCAAAATGGCGGGCTGCGGCCGCGTAACTTCTGCCTTCTTTCAACATATCGAGAAGTGTCACCTTCTCAGCAATCGTCATCATTTTTTGATGGCGTTTAGGTTCACTACCAGCCTTAGTAGAAGCAAAAACGCTTGGGAGCCATTGTAGGGGTTAAACAGAAAGTTCAACAAAAAGTTCAACTTCAAACAGTCACACACAGCACAGATTAAAGTTACACGGTAACGTAGCAGCATCTACCCGGCGATGAGAGCGGCAAACAAAGTGGCCGCGAGAAGATGCTGCGGATCGGAGAAGCGGTCAAAACACCAATCATAGGCTAGATTACAAAACTTGGGAGCTGATTCGTCATCTATCAGCACTGGAACCAATCACAGTCCGTCTTACATGCTACGTAGTAGTTACAAATTCAAATACAAGGTACTATATACAGTATGCTTTACGTACGCTATTTTACGCTTGTTTTGTTGTAGGATATGTACGCTTATTCGAGATGTTATTTTTACAACAAAGAATATTATTGGATGCAGTACTACATACGTATACATACAAAAGATTCATGGAAAAGATGCACATCCATTACATTTGTAGTAGTAGCCATCAGCAGCCTTACACCATTCAAATATGACAAAGTCAGACTGCATCTGATTTGCGTTTCATGTTCGATTTAATTTTACTACGTATACTGAATTATCGTATGATCACATTCTCTTTTCGAAATTTCCGGAAAATCCACGATATATGTATATACATGCGTTATGAAAAAAATCCGCGAAGTCGTGAATCGCGATAGTCAAACCGCGAAGTAACGAGGGCTCACTGTACTTCCTTCCAGAGGTCTAAGGATAGGACACAACGATAAGACCTCACAGACGCAACCTCTATTTGAGGGGTGGTGCTTAGCCGGAAACAAAAGAACTCAAAACTGGACAACTTCCTCCCATACACGAACCTTCCAGTAGCTTGAAGTTCGGATGGATGAGGAAGTAGAAGTAAGCATCATGGAGATATAAAGAGATCATCCAGTGGACCTTCTTTACTGCTGCAAGCATAGTCTTATGAGTCTCCATAGAGAAGTTTTGTCCTCTGGACGTAGCTTGAACAGTATGTGACTGACGTTGGACGTCACGGTTTGTTTAACGTTCGACGTCACGAGCTTGTTGCTCGACGTCGCGTTCAGCTTGACGCCCGACATCACGTTCAGCTTGACGCCCAATGTTGCGTTTAGCTGCCTAGCGATCGTCGCCGCGCTTGGAAGGTAATCGCTCTATGACACGCTTGGCCGTTTGATGTCTGGTATCAAGAGAGGACACTCAATGGGGTATAGAAGCCTTATCACGCCGTTCATAATTAGCTTGCTGGTAGGCCACCTGTGCGACAACGCGTCCTGAAAAGATCATGACGAACCATTGCTTTGCTAACAGCAGGCTGATAAGACTGCATAACAGATGAGAGCCATTGCTTCATGCCAGCAGCATAGTCCAACTAGGATCAACATTAGGCGACACCGGTGTAAAAAACTTTGATCGTGAACTCGCCTTCCTCATCGCTTACATCACGTTCCGTTTTTCAGCAGACGGAAAACAGTCTGGCGGAAGCGGCGGTGCCTGTACCGTAACACCAGACTCAGGAACAAGATCCTTATCAGTCTGAACTAAAGCTTTGCCAACTTCTGACATCCTGACAGGCCGTATACAGCAAAAAAGGGGCACTGTTTTCTCTTAAAAAAGCCCCAATGCACTTCCTGCTGTTGCAGCTGAACATGCTGCTGCACCAACATCTGCAGTTAGGTTCTTTATGCTGCATTGAGGATGCGCTAAAGCACTACCCTATCAGCACTGTCTTTTTGACTTTGTTACTTTTCTCAGAATGATTTATTGTTAATTATTCTCATCATTTATTTATTTCCTTATTTCCTCTCCTTACTGAGCCATCTTTCCCTATTGGAGCCCTTAGGCTTATAGCATGTTGCTTTTCCAACTAGGATTGTAGCTTGGCTAGTAATAATAATAAAATAATAAACAGAGACTCCTTTGCCGTCTTCCTTAGCGAAAAACTCTGAAGGCGGAACAAGGAGCAGCAGGTACAAAATAAAATGGAAACTCTTCAGAAAACTCTCATGAGTTTCTGAAAGTCACTCCCTTCCTTCTACAAGTCTCTAACCTAGGTAGAGATGTCTTGATTCCTAGGAGTCAACTCCTTAAAGTTCTGAATTCCGACCTCAATGCTTTAAAGGTTTAATTCTAGCTCTCCCAACCAAGAATTAGTTCAAGCAGGCCTTGGTCTGAGAACATAATATCTTTCTAGTTAATATTCATTTCTTAATATAGCGCCTGGCGTAACAAAGTTCCAACGCTAGACGCTCATGGTCATGTAGATATCAAGTTCTACTTGATGTCATGCAAACTCTTGACGCTCTGCGCCATGTGACTTTCAGAACAAAAACGCTTGCGATTAAAAAACGCTTGCGATTCAGATGCTTGGAGCTATGCCGATCACGTCTAGTGAAAGCTAGATGACCAACGCTCTGTTGTTGTCACGTTCATCTTGGCGCGAGGCGTCACGCTCAGCTTGGCGCAAGGCGACATTCTCAGCTTAGCGCGAAGGGTCATGTTCAGCTTGGCGCGAGGCGTCACGTTCAGCTTGGCGCGAGGCGCCATGCTCAGCCACTTGGCAAGCGCCATCATGCTCAGCTGCTTGGCACGCGCCATCAAGTTCAGCTCTTTTTAAGAGGTAAAAACATAGAAGGCTCATTATGTCAAGAATGATTTTAATTTTGTTTTCAGCTTCACGCCTGATGGGCGCCATCATTTAATTGTTAGAAAACACTTTTACCTCGCCTTACCTACGGCGAGAGCGAGCATTCTGGGGATCGTCAACAGAAAACGCTCGAGGGGACTTCTGCTCAGGTCTTACAAGATGGTAAGCGGCAGGCTACGTCTCTCACTTCCCTTCGTCGTTCGACTTTACTTCTCCCATGGGTCCAGGAGCTTGAAAGAGGTCTAAGGCTAGGATAACGACAGGTCCGAACAGAAGCACCCACCACTGTATTGAATAAAATTCACTGCACTAATTTAGCACTAAAAATTTGCATTTTTTACTCTTTGGTATAACACTAAAAGTATACATGCCCGTAGAGGGAGATCTTACTATTCTGTCAAGGGCTTGAATGGGAATGCAATAGTCACTGAATTCCATATAAAATGTAACAAAATATTTAATATGAAATATTAACATATTACATGAATAGATATAGGAATAAAGAATATATCTATATACAGGTATTGCTCGACTTACGACCTATGCGACATACGACTGTTCGACTTTACGACAATTTTTTCAGGGTGATGACATCACAAGTTTATCGGAAATAGGACGAATATTTCCTTGAAAATAATTTATTTTCTTGTATACATATAAACTGATTTATATTGGTAAATTATTATTTTCTTTTATTGTTAATATTCAGTATTTATTTTCAGTTAATAATACATTAAGAAAAGTTTTAATATCTGTCGAGTTCATATTATGTCTGGTGACGTCACATCACCGGCGGAAAGCTTCCGGGCAATACAGTGATTTCCTTCCAATAGGCTAATGATTAATATTAGTATTTCCATTATCGAAATATTAAATAACGATACAAAGTATTTTGAGGGTCTGTATCGGTTGTCATGAGTACTATGTAGCGTAAATTTGACTGGACGCTACTTTTTTAATCTCTGATAATGGATCGATGTTTACCTAAAGAAAATATACTTTTAAGGCAAATATTTTCTTGAAAACAATATATTTCCTTTTACATTATAAAAATAAAATACGTCTGTTTGTTAAGTTAGTATTTTCTTTTCATTTCTTGCGAGAAACAAAGAAAATGAATTTACATATTTTGCAAGTCATTCTTCGTAGAGATTACTGTAAGTCACGTGACTTGCGACGTCATGTAACTGGCGGAAGCGCGCTGACAAACCGAATGATTTCCTTTCATTGTTACCGAGTAATCTTATTACAGCATTCCCATCATCGAAACACCCAGTAACGATATCAAGTGTTTTAGTGGTCTGTATCATTAGTTATAAGATTAGTACAACTTACCATAAATTTAAGAAAAAAAGTCTGATGACGTCATATTTCTGGCGGAAGGCGAGAGGCAAATCAAGTGATTTCCTTCCGATGCGTTACTATTCCTATAATCGAAACATCGAATAATGATATATAGAATTTTTTAATAATTTTCAAAAAAAAAATATGAAGATACAACTGAATTAAAAACAAAATACAGAGAGAGAGAGAGAGAGAGAGAGAGAGAGAGAGAGAGAGAGAGGAGAGAGAGAGAGAGAGAGAGAGAGAGAGAGAGAGAGAGAGAGAGAGAGAGAGCGTATTCTTTTTATAACTAATAATAAGTTCTATAAACGAACTGTATGGAAAATGTGATACCCTATAACATATTGGCGCTGATGTAATATGCATTATGAAGAAATTTCGAATGTCAAAAAAATTATATAAATCAGTGTTATTCGCACTATACTGTATATATGTGCTCATAATAGTAATACGGCAGCATGACCTTGAGATCAGCAGATGCCAACCGAAAGTAAATTAAAAGTATTTGTTGATTATTGATATGATCAAGAAATTGAAAAATAAAATATAAACATTCTTTAATAAACCACAATTAAACACAGTAATGTCTAATGAAATATAAAGGCTTAATATTGAACTACAATACTGTATGAAGCTTTAAAAATGAACTACCCGTATGCGATTGCGAGAGCGAGCACACACACACAGAGAAAGAGCTACAACGATTTCGCATTATACCTAATGATTAGACGAACTGTATGGAAACTGATTTCCTGTAACATATTGGCGTTGATATAATATTCATCATGAAGATATTTCTAATAAGTTAAGAAATGATAAAAAAATATGCCATACGTATGTACGCCATATTTTGATACGGTAGGTAGCGGCACTTTCAGATCAGCTGATCATAACCAAAGGTAAACAAAATTTTCAGTACTCGATTGTAAAATGCTTCCAAAATTGATGAATAGAATACAATAATGCATTTACAGAGCAGATGATATCCTATGAAACAAGAAAATGGAATAAAGATAGACAGTAAGAAAATATTGACAAAATATGATCCAGATGATTGCCGAATCATAACGTATCAAAATAAATCTATGGAAACTTCACTTTTCTAGTTCGACATACGGCCAACTCGACTTACGACTCATTTCTCGGTCCCTATCTCGGTCGTAAGTCGAGCAATACCTGTATTTAAACCAACCCTTAATATTAAGGGGTTCCAATAAAAGACGAATAGTCACATTTAACAATTGGAATATTAATAAATATTATACAAAAAAATTTTGTATTCCAAAAACGAACAAGTAAACAATGATACAAAGAATCGTGTGACTATATCAATTGTCATAAATACTACGTCGTATAAAAATTAACTGAACGCTAATTCTCTTTAATCTCTGTAAACAGATTAGCTAAAGAAAAAATACTAAAAGGACCAATATAAAGAAAAATGTACTTTTCATAAATATCGATACAAAGAGTATTACTGTAACGATAGACTGAGGACTGCGTATCATAAATAAAAATGAACGCTAGCTAATCTTTAAAACAGATCGAAGATTATCCAAAGAAAGCATACCAAAAGGACAAAAATTTCTTAAAATAACATAATCCTTTTATTTTATATAACTAAATACTTTGTAAGATAGTATTAACTTAACATTCTTTGTAGAAAAAGAAAGAAAATGAAAGTCATACTCAAGCTTACGTCAAATGACTGTGACATCATTGATGAGGCGAGATGTTTACCTATCGCCATATGATTTCGTTATTAAAAATAGGCTGAAAAATTTCTAAATCCTACCTTTTACTCTATAACATAGCGATAAAATATCAAACAAAAACCTAATAAGCGAATGCTCAAACCCGTAACAAGAGTACATCATCAAAATACTGCTAAAATCCAGGTTAAACACGAGTAAATTTGATTTCTATGTTGCCAGTATGACGGCAGAAGAAAATCTGATACTAGGAGGGATAGTTCGACCTAGCTCCGTGGTGGCGCTAGTGTATACCTGGCATATCTATGCGATTGCTGCGAGTTTTGAATTTCTGCCGGACAGAAGTATAAAGCAATTATTATATAACCAGCGGGTAAGTTTAAATGTTTAAAATAAATATTTCCTATATAAACTAAATAAACTTTAACAAAATATGAGAAAGAGACATTAGATAGAATACTGTGCCCGAGTGTACCCTAAAGCAAGATGGTACACTTTTCCAACCACACTCAAAATAATACCCCTATGGTTACGACGCTTGTGCAGATTTTTATCTTTGTAAAGTGGAACAATACATGCACACATCAAGTCCACACCAACTTAAAACATATACTAAACAATCTCACCTACTATTCTAGCACAGTCAAACCCCTATCTTTAACATCATAGTCCTTCCACCATCCATATCAGGTGCTTTTCCAGCTCTTTCACCTGCAACCGAAATCATATATTTATGCCTCCCTATCATCAATATTCAGCAATCTTTCAAAATATTCATTCCACTTTCTCGCCTCATCTCCTTTTAATAACCTTCCATTTTCATCTTTCACTGTCTTCACTCCTCAATCTACCCTTCCTTACTCTCTTCACTCCTTTCCAAAACTTATACTCTTCATACTAACTACTCAATCAAAGACCCAACCTCCAGTCAGTCTCCTTCTTTGCCTCGACCAACTTCCATTTTACTTCCACATTTTTCTATCTTTGTGTTTCATAATTCTCTACAGTGTTACCCTGAAACCATTCTTCAAAAGTCCTCTTTTTCTCTTCTACCTTCATTTCACCACTCATTACCCTTCCTCATACTACCTCCAACAAACCTCTTACCACATACATCACTCTTCATCACCAGTTTCTTTCACTTTCACCCTGCCATATGGCACTTCCAACAATAATAGATATCCACTTTTTACCTCTGTTTTTTTTTTCAACTCTACCACCTTCACTACCTTCCTTTTACATCCAGTACCCCCATTCTTTTACAACAACTAATTTTGCTTCAACCATATAATTATCAGACACCAATAATCATACCTCCAAACACCTGCATATCTGTCAATTATCCTTCTTGTTATCAACACATGATCCATCAATGCTCTTTCTACCACTCTTTCATTTGCCAATTTTACCCTGTATACTTATTTATATCTCTCTTCTAGAAAACCTATTACTCACCACCAGCTCTTGTTCAATACACATATCTAGCACTCTCACCACTTTCATTTCCACCCAACTTTACCCTTACCCACATTAACAAAATAAAATAATTAAAACATAAAAACATAACTTATCTACCCTCAGAAATAAAGGGGAATCTGTGATATAAATTGACATATGCTTATAAATTCACAATGTACAGATGGAGCAATAGGTTAACTGCGATATGGAGAGGGATTACTACAGATCCTTTAAGTTTAATGGACACATGGACACATTGATCCCTCAAAGAAGTCTGTTACTGTGTAATTCTACTTACAGATATTACTTATCATTAATAAATAAAAGCAGTCCTTACATCATAACTTCCTCTAAGTGATGAAACAAGGGAAGAGATTCTTGAAATTATTTCATAATCATGCATCAAGTTATTCATCTCCTGACACAGATTATCTACATTAGAACCCATAGATTCTTCAGGGATACGAGCTACATTTATAGTGCCTGATTTGCTCACACCAGATGCCAAAAGCCGGCTCAAGGTTGGAGATGAACTAGTATCCTGTATCTGTAAAAGAAATTCATATCTTAGCATAGTTTAATAAAAAAAAAAAGATTTGAAGAAAATACTTGTACTAAACAAAAATAAGTTTTTAAAATTAATTTCTATTTTTTCTAGCTATGCAAACCAGTCATTCCAAATAGGGATATGTCTTCACTAGCCTTGAATTGTCACTGAATCGCCAACAAGGTAGCCACAGAATAGCCACGTTCATCCTTAGGCCTAGAACAGACGTGTGGCTAAGGTGGAAAATTTAATATCCCTTGAACCAAACTGAAAAGTTCTTCCCTGAACATGTCATCCTTTCAGGTCTCCTATGAGAGCAAGAAAAGTGACTCCAAAGACTTCCTAACAGCTGATCATACAGATATGGAAGCTGTTATGGCCTCTGCCAATGCTGGCTTAAAAGGAAGTAAGTACAGTACTAGGACACAGATAATTTTTCTCCCTAACAGGGAGCTGGCGTCGGTGGCAGTATCAAACAAAGAACATCAGAGAAATGTTTCATAAGACACTAACCTATCTTTGCTCTTGCCATTAGGATGGAAATGTTGTACATCTGCAAGAAAGGTGCTACATTATGTAACTCAATAGTATTAGATGTCCAACCCACGTGTAACGGTTGCACCTGCTGCATCATCCCCTTGAGAAACAACAAATAGAAGACCCCTTAAGACTTACGCTGAATGAGTTTCCTTAGACGGGATGTATACTAAGTGCCATGGGGGAGCTAAGGTATTACAAAGCTACTAAACAGATACCTCAGGACCCAAGGCAAAGGTGATCAGATACCTTCTCATCCCACCTGCAGCTCCATGTATACCAACAAATAAATCAGAAGGCAGTACAGTATATTGACAGGACTAGGCTTGTGAGTTCTTCCTTGAGATGGCACATCTACACTCAACAATTTGTATCTGAAGCAAGCAGCCTCATCATACCAGAAGGAACAGTGTTTGGACACCACCTTGTTTCTACTGGGGTTAACAAGAAAACTACAATGCACGCTTGAGGTGTCAAGACCTCCTCAAGTATCAGTGCAGTGCCCTGATGTGACACTAGGTATCTTCATGCCAACTTATGGGGTGAGATAGGATCACGACGACTTGGTCTTTATCACACAATCTGTGAGATGACAAAGGAGACAGAATTTTTATCCCTCAATAGTTTGACATGATGAAGAGCCTGAAGCTCTCTTACTTTCTTGGCAATGCTGATAAGAGAGGCAGTCTTGATGGAAAGATCCCAATAACACCCTTCTCAAGTTAACAGTAGGTGTGAGTGCCAGTGTCCTGAGGACGAGAACCATCCCACCCCATGACGTAAGTCCCAGGATAGGCAAGACCGCTCAAAGCTCCATCCAACCATTGAACAATCCCAAGAGAAGGAGAAATCCATATAATGCCAGAGTAGAGGAGACAAACAGTGTTGAAGGAAAGACTCTATGATACCTTCTTCAGGTAATCAGGAGACATATGTACCCATACCCTGAGGTTAAGAAGCTTCCCACCCCAGGACTAAGTACCAGGGTAGGCAAGACTACTGCATGCTCCATTTCAAATACTAACTCTACTGAGAAGCTTTTTCAGAAGATCCAGGTAAGGAAGTCTATGATCTGCTGAAAAGTGCTCTGACTGGAAAGAGGCATTCTCTATCACCACCATCGTAGAGAGTGTCTCTCGGAATCTACCTGACAGCTAGCAGAATGGATCACCACTCAACTTAGGCCCACTCCAGTGAGTCCCAGGAGAAAAACCAGGGAGGTGGATGGACGAGTTCCACTTTACCTGAATGGTGCAGGTACTTGATCCTTGGAGAGACTGTTATCTGCTACTGGTATGTCATTAGTATTTGCCATACCATGCTCACTGTCTGGCTGACAGATTCCTGGAGAAATGAGCTGTCACTCCCTCCTATAGGAAGAAGATGGCTTCAAGGGCCGCGTATCCCCTACCCTTACCTGGCCTAAGGTGCTCGTGATTGGTGCATATGGGCCCGCTCAACTACAACCTGGTGCCACAGCTGTAGATTTCATACTGAGTTCCTGCTCAGCTTGATGATCCACACAGGAATTGGTTTGATGAAAATCTGAGAGATGAATAAGCAGGATTTAGAAAAGGTAGAAATTGCACTGACCAAATTACCCTTTTGAGACATATTGTACAACATTGCGTAGAATACAGATATCCACTTTTGATGGCATTTGTGGATTATGAAAAAGCCTTTGATATTGTGCACCGGCCAAATTTGTGGAGAGTCCTGCGTTATTATGGCATTCCTCTTAAATATGCAAATTTGAATAATTCTGTTCATAAGCATAGGTGGAGTCCTATCAAATTAATTTCTAGTGAACAGTGGAGTACTCCAAGGGAATGTGTTGTCACCTATGTTGTTTATCCTCCTCATGGATTTTGTAATTCATAGAGCAGTTGGAGATGATGGAGAGGGATGGGATTGGATTGGTAATAAGAAATTAGCTGACCTAGACTATGCTGATGACACTGTCCTTATTAGCAGAACACAGGATTTGCACTGCTTGCTTACCAGAATGCATAAAATATCACCCCAAGTTGGGCTCAAGATAAATAGAAGAAAGACAGTTGATAAGAACAGAATTTACAATGGAATATGAATTATCATTGGAAGGAAAAAGGATTAATGAGATAGAATAATCCAAATATTTAGGAACTATGTTCTCTAATACAGGGTCTTTACAATTAAGAGTATAATAAAAGATTTAAAAAAGCAATCAGACAATGGGTACGTTAAGTAAAATTTGGAAATCAAATTGCCTGAAATTACATATAAAAAATCATGCTATATATCAATTTAGTGAGATCGCTGTTACTGAATGGACATGAGTCATGGTATGACAATGAAACAATCTCGAACAGAATTTGTAGATTGGAGAACAAAGCCCTCAGAAAAATATTAAGAGTTAAATGACAGACCAGGATTAGAAATGAAACTATAAGAGAGACTACCCGAGTGCCTTATAAGGATGAGATCATCGTGAGGGGTACATGGAGATGGTTTGGGCATGCTCTTCGCACTCCCCAAGATAGATTAGTTCACCAAACTTTTAACTGGGCTCCACAAGGCACTAGAAGAGTTGGAAGACCCAGGCCTACATGGCTGAGGACTATGAAGCGTGAAGTCGGAGATGATAAATGGAGAAGTATTGACAGAGCGTAGAGTGATGGTACATCTCTAATCTCTTCACTACGAGGCAGTGGATCAACCCTCAGTAGCAGTATACGAGATTTGTCACCATCGGATATACATGCACACTTACTCTATAATAATCTATATTTACATGTTTATTAATTTTACCGTTGATTACAGAATAATTCTTTATAAGTTTCCTTTATTTTCTATAGTATTTTACTCTAATTTAGTTCGTTAGGCAAAAAGTTCTTCTGTTCTTGTCTTTTCCTTGTGATGGACACTGAACTGGATAATTCCCATTTTGGGTATTTCATGAGCTTGGAAATAGGGAATGGGCATGTAAGAACAAGACAAATACTGCGTACTATGTCAATAAATAGAAATAAAGACAGTAGGCCAACTTTTACTCGTGAAAACAATGAACAATACTAATATGAAATATATTATATATTTAAGACATGAAAATTTTATTATTTTGTAGAAATGACACAGTAGTTGAAAAAACAAGAAACAAAATAGGAAAAAATTAATAACATTGTGTCATCGCGTTTACAGCTGTCAGGGTTATAAGATATTGTGGAAACATCCTAAGATGTCAGTGAAATGTAAGTAAGTGATGTAGAAATTTGGAAATCTGTAAAGAAAAATAATGGGAAGATTTATATGGATTGACACTTTCAGGTACTTATTTATAGTAAGGTGATATTTTGGTGTGACTTTAGATATAGGAGTGTGACAGAATCCAACCAAACAAAGCTTTCAACAGCTTGCATGACCGGTGCTTTGGGTGCTGTTGTTGGTGGGAGCAAGAGGGAGAGTAACGGGGATGTGGGAGGGGAGAAAAGTGACACAGGTACGTCTCCCATTAGAAAATGCTGTGTGATTTGAATACGTATACCAACACCGAAATACACTAAAATAGCCCTTACATAATTATGAATACAAACCAGAATTGAAAGGGTTTCAGTTGTTGTTTGGGAGAGATGTGAGGATCCCTAGGTCTCTAAGCTGTGGGGAATCAGGGGGGATTTGAGTAATGCCCCAGGTAGGGAATGTCACCATTGGCTAGAAAGAGTGGTGTGATTCTACATGGTAACATAAAAACAGACTAAACTACCTCTTACACAATCAGGAATAAAGACTAGAATCCCAAAGACTTCATTAGTTGGCTGAAGAATGGAGGAGCTAATATCAGGGAGGGGAGGAGATTTCTTAGTGAAATTTCCTAAGTGTGATATACGACCATATGCTGTACTCTTTTGTAGGATATAAAAGGGATTTCAACTCCCAAATGGTTTATATTTGTAAATGACTTATCTGGGACATCGTGTGCAATCCTGGGCAAGTTTTGACATCAAGCGACGTCGTCGTAGCGAAGGGGTTAAGTGTTGTAGCCAAAGATAAAAGTGGCTATTCTGTAACAGGCAGGTGGGCTGAGCATCAACCTCGCACACCTGTTATTAACCAACTACCTTCTTAACAATTTAATGGCCATCCCAGTGCCAATGAAGACATATTATTTCAAAGGATGAAAGGTATGCTTACACGAAGCACACACTGTACTACAAAATTTAATTCAGCTCTTCAGTTTTAGCCTATCCAGTCCAACACAATAAATTAAATCCTTGAATCCTTGGGAATACAAATTAATAAAGATTAATCATACTGAGTTATGAAAATAATCCCAATTTCAACAAATAAATGTAATATGTCCATTTAATTAACTGCATGGAAATAATTTGGCAAGATATCCTTGTAAAAGATGAAACAATGAAATTGAAATAATCTAAAATGAAGCCTGAAATCACAACCATATTTCTCTAAGGATAAAAAGAATGGTGGAAGCAGTTTATGATTAATATTTCTCAACAAAAGAAACACATTTTTATGAAACATCAACTCTTACCTCAACGTCTGTAACAGGAACAGCCCACTTGAGGGATAGCCTTTCATTCTGATGTCCATAATCATCATTTGACTTTGGTACTACTGTTACACATATTATCAGGTCATTGGTAAGGAAAAGTCGCCGTGCTTTACTCTTAGTAATTAAGCCATTTTGGTTAAATTCCTGGAATGAAATTAACCATTATGAGTTCTTAATAAAAGCCATATCATTACAGGTAAAATCATACAATACTAGACAATATTATAATTCTCAAACATAGTTGATAATACAGTGCTACATTAGTGTATATTATACACTTTATGTAACAGGTTATGTATGCTTTTGAAAATTATGACTTTCTCATATACCTCATCTTAAGTACCTTTAGTATGAAAAACCGTTGTAATGCCGCATAAATGCATAAATGTAATACTATACTACTGAAAATAAAAAACAATTGTATAATAAAGTAAGCCATACTGTACAGTACTGTATTAGGAATTTGATACCTAAATTATTTTTTAAATAAGCAGGTACACAGTTGATTTAATTAAACACACTGAATCAAATTCACTATAGCAGATTATAAAATTCTTTTACACAATATTCTTTTCTTTACTGCAAAAGCCTCCTTACAATGGTGGAAAAGGAAAACATTTACAACACTTTGGTTTTTAAAGCTACAACATTGAAGTAGGATCTTATCATTGAACCTGGTAACCTGGTTACTGTTTTTTCATATACAGTACAGTGATGCCTCGCACCACAAAATTAATTGCTTCCGTAATGGCTTTCGTAAAGTGATTTTTTCGTGTAGCGAGTCGCCTTTTGCATGTAAATAGCCTAATTCGTTCCAGACCCTAGAAAAACACCACATTAAATTATTATAAAAAGGATATTCGCCACTAAACAGTACTAAATATATGAAAAGTACTATATTTGGTCATTTCATAATGAATTAACATTAATATTCTGAAAAAGAAGTGTTTAATTAGAGCTAAGAGTAAAAATAAAGTAACAAAAAATGTGGAACCTTACCTTTGGAGTGAGGCGATGTCCGAGAGCGAAGTGCGGGGCACTAGAGGAGAATGAAAACGGCGGAAAACGTTTACGTACAATTGGCAGAAAACGTAAACACTTAACTTTACAAAACAGATTTATAAACGACAGAAAAAATTAACACCTAATTTTAGGAAACTCATCTACAAATGGCAGGAAATATTAACACTTAACTTTATGATACTTAAAAAATAATTTTTTTTTTTTTCCTTTTTCTACTTTTTTTTTTTACTTTACATTTTCTATTTTCTAAATTTAATTACACTGTAATTTCTTCATCACTGCCACTTTTCTTTCGTTTCTTAGCTGGCGCTTGGTCTGCTTCTACCAAAGGCCTCTTGCTAAAATAATCGTACAAAGAAGCTTGTTACTGCCTGCTTCTTAAAATTTTCCTGAAATAACTCAGGCAAACTTTATTACAGTACTCAAGCGCACGACCTGTGAGAATTTTTTCTGGGTGTCTTTTCTACGAGAGCCACCATTCTAAAGTAGCCATCTACAGTAGACCCTCTTAAATTTCTGCTGTTATCAGTAGGTCATCCCCCCCGCTGTACTCTTCCTGAACGACGTTCACTCACACGGCCTCCAACTTCTTCAGGTCATCCGTCGTAAGTTCCTCTTGATGCTCCTCGATAAGCTCATCAATGTCGGCCTCATCAACTTCCAGACCCATGGATTTCCTCGAGTCTAATGATCTCGGCAACTTCAAATTGACCATCAGGTTCAGGATCGTCAACATTTTCAGAATCGTCTTTAATTTGGTCTGCGTGGAAGCCCTCAAAATCTCATGCAGAGACGGCATCAGGCCACAGCTTCTTCCAAGCAGAGTTCAAGGTGCGCCTCGAAACCTACGGCCAAGCTTGATCGATCATTTTGAGGCATATGACAATATCACAATGCTCCATCCAAAATTAACGAAGGGTGAGGTTTGAGTACTCAATGATTTCTAAACATCTCTTGAAGAGATATTTCGTGTAGAGTTTCTTAAAGTTGGAAATCACTTGCAGGTCCATGGGCTGGAGGAGAGGGTTGGGGAAGGAGGGTGAGCAGGGGCATTGTCCAGTACCACCAGGCATTTCATAGGGAGGCGCTCCTCTTCCAAATACTTTTTCACAGTCGGGCCAAAACAAATATTTATCCACTCGATAAACAATTATCTTGTTACCCAGGCTTTTCCATTAGCCCTCCACAACACGTTTAGATTTTCCTTAGTGACTTTGTAGGTCTTGAAGGCTCGAGGAGTATCGGAGTGATTCATTACCAGGGGTTTGCCCTTGCAATCCCCACTAGCATTTGCACAGAGTGCAAGGGTAAGCCTGTCCTTCATAGGCTTATGCCCAGGTAGCCTCTTTTCTTCGGCCGTGATGTACGTTTGACTGGGCATTTTTTCCAAAAAAGCCCAGTCTCGTCGCAATTGAAGACTTGCTGGGGACTGTAGCCTTCCTGCACAGTCAACTCGTCAAACATCTTAACAAAGGCTTTGGCCGCTTTCGTCTCCAAGCTTGCAGCCTCCCCATGACGCACCACCGAATGAATGCCTGAGCATCTCTTGAATTTTTCAAACCACCCCCGAGAGGCCTTGAACTCTGGGGGTTCCTGCTTCGATGCTCCTTATTCTGTGTCAGCTTCGGCCTGAGTATGCACGAGATCACCGAAAATGGCGCTGGATTTCTGGCAGATTATCGCTTTGGTGATAGTGTCTCCAGCCATTTCTTTATTCTTTATCCAGACAAGCAGCAGTCTCTCCATCTCATCATGGAGGTTGCTCCTCTTGCTGGAGAAAATAGTCATGCCCTTAGGTGTTGCTGCTTTGATAGCTTCCTTCTGCTTCAGGATCGTTCCTATCGTAGACTGATTTCGGCCCTATTCCTTAGCGAGCACACTACCGTATGCCGGCCTCGTATTTCTTGATTATTTCCATCTTCATCTCCATGGAAAGCATCATCCTCTTCTTTCCCTTGACATCAGCGACTTTCTTGGGACCCATGGCTAATGATGTATCGTAAGTATCACACATGATAACAGTACGTACAGTAAAATTGTTACGAAAGCGAAATCACAAACACTAAGACAATGTGTACGATACTGCTGCCGGAACGAAAAGACATCGGAACGCCAATGTGTAGATGCACGATGGGATACAGTACAGTAGATGCCGACCAATAGGAGAGCAGGATCACATGGTGGTAACTAGCATCTGAGTAGGGATATAACTAATGGGAACGCAGGAGGATGGTAGCAAGTTTACGGGCAGGCAGTGCGCGAATCTTAAAATCCGTCTCGGATACGGTCGGGCTCTCGCTCCGTACCGCCTTTCGTTGTCCAAAACCTTTTTCGTGATCCGAGTCGTAAAATTCTTCGCACCTCCTTTCGTAAAGTGAAAATTTCGTAAGCCGATTCTTCCATAGCTAGAGGTTTGGCTGTACTGTATATAACCCACTTAAAACATTTCATAGCTAGAAAATGGCAAAGTCAGTGGAATTATGAATCTGATAGTAATAAATTAAAAGAAATAAAGCCAGTGGTTTCTTAACGGGAATCATCATTGTAAAGAGAAAGGAAGAGAGCAGTAATTTCAGCTAGATTGCGCATGTCACTCAGAACTTAGAGATGGATATTTGATGCCCAGAACTCGTGAAGCAGTATCCAGGTGAAATGAGTGTGACTGTATTTCAATCATAAAACATATTTTCATCAATTATAAAGCTTTTTGAAAAGAAAGAAACTCATGTTTTATTGAAAAATTTTTTTACTGACCCTGTATCAGACTGAAAATTTCTCTATTTTTAGGATTTTAACTTTATTAAGAAGCATGTTTTATAGACATGATTTAGATTTCTATTTATCACAGATTTTTACCTCTTTTTAGTCATTGTATTTGGTATGTCTTTTTGTCCATTATATTTAATATATATTTCAATTGTTTAACATTAATATATATAAAAAAAAGAATTTTCTTCCTGATGTTAATCTGGCCAGCTCAGTAGGAGTCACGTTTGATTCATTTGGGTGGTTAAACTTCCTCTTTAATAATAATAAAGCATATACTGTATATATATATATATAGTATATATTATATATATATATATATATATATATATCTCTAGATATATATATATATATATATATATATATATATATATATATCTAAATTTATATATATATATATATATATATATATATACTTGCATATATCTATATAAATATAAAATATATATATAATATATATATATATATATATTATATATATATATATATATATCATTATATATATATATATTATATATATATGTATTTATGTATATATATATATATATAAATACTATAGTATATATATATAATATATATATATAAATATCTATATAGATATATATAGATATATATATATATATATATATATATATAGATATATATATATATATAGATATATATAGATATATATATATATATATATATATATATATATATATATATAGATATATATATTATATATATATATATAATCTATATCTATATATATATATTTATATAGTATATATATATATAATATAGTATATATATATATATATATATATATATATATATATCTATATATCTATATATCTATATATCTATATATATATATTATATATTATATAATATATATATATTATATATCATATATATATATGTCTTACATATAACTGTAATCGAACAGTTTAACATGTTTTTTTTCAAAAAGGCCCCATAAAAGAAACAGGAAATATAAATAAATCACTATATTTCGGTCAATAAACATTGACCTTCTTCAGGATGTAAAGTAAAATGAGGAATACAGTGGAGAGTGACAGTTTATTATACCAAAGCAAAAGGGTGTGTTCAATTGTTCTATAGTTGTTATAATTGCTGGGAAGGATTAGCCAAATTGAATTACATCCAGGTGTGTCTTCTTATTGTTGAGCCACTCGGAGGAAGTCTTGACCTCTGGTGTATATCTGGTGGTCGGTCACTGTGGAATTATCTTCTTAATGATAGGGTTGAGAAGAGTATTGTCCACTGTGTCAGCTTTCCATTGGCCGCCAGATAGGTTCATTGTGTTTGAATTGATTTATGATGGCTGATTCCAGGATTTTCCTTCTGTACGGACAGGTAATTCATAAAAGCAAAGACGACTCACTCCAGTAAATCTGGTGCCCTAAATCCCTAAGGTGAACGAAAATCCGCCGAGTTTTCATAGCCATACCCTAACAGATCTTTTGTGTTCTGATAATCTTTGAGATAGTGAACGGCCCGTTTGCCAACGTAGACTTTTTCACAATCCCCACATTGGTACTTTATAATTGCCGGATTCTATATCTCTTTTATTTAGATAAACATTAATAAGGGCGCTTCCTATGGTCTTGGATTATGAAAAAACAAAGGGGTTCTCAGTTTTGATATTTGTTATATTCTTAATACCTTCTATATATGGGAGTTTTATCTTATTTTTAAAATCTCTTTGGTTAGTAACATCATGATCTTTATAATATATCGTGTTGGCTTTGTCGATGGCCTTTTCTATGACATACGTCGGGTAGAATAGCTGGGCGAGTTGTTTACGAATTATTTCAAAATTCTTTACTTAGGTAGGCTGGGGAACAGATTCTCAAACCTCTAAGAAATAGATTGCAAGCTACTCCAATTTTTACAGAAATGTCGTGATAACTAAAGAAATGAATGTAGGAAATAGAGAAAGTTGGTTTTCTATACACAGTGAAATTATACCCCGTCGATTCCCTTATAATTAGTATGTACAAAAAAGCTAATTATCCATCTTTTTCCCATTCAGTTTTAAATTACATGCTAGGGACTAGGGAATTTAGATTATTGAAAAATATATTGAAATCTCCCCAGCTATCATCCCAATATGTGAAAATGTCATCAACATAGCGTTGCCAAACCATGTTCGTATGTTTAATTGTTGTTAAAATTTCTGTTTCAAAGTATTCCATGTAGAGATTGGCTAAAATTGGAGATAACGGGCTGCCCATACTACAACCAAATTTCTGTTTGTAAAAAATTCCATTGAAAGAGAAAATGTTATTTGACAGGCTTAGTTTAATTAACTTTATTGTTTTTTCAATACTGAGGGGGAAATGATCTTCATAAGGGATTAATTTTTCCCTCAAGAAACCTAGTACATCATATATAGAAGGTATTAAGAATATAACAAATAATATCAAAACTGAGAACCCCTTTGTTTTTTCATATCCCAAGACCATAGGAAGCGCCTTTATTAATGTTTATCAAAATAAAAGAGATATAGAACCCTCGTTAAAATTCTAATGGCTCGTCATTTCAGCTACGCCGAAAGTAATTACCCATATTAAATAGCATGGTTTGTATTTCAGTTACTGAACAACTAGTTGATAATCATGATTGATTTAAAAATGAATATCAAACACAGCACCAAATTCGTAGATAAGCGAGAAATAAATTAACTGTCATCATTTCTCCAATAAACAATGAGACAAGCCTTTTCTGCTCAAAGAAATTTCTGAAACACTAGAATCAAATGCTCAGTAAATTCTTCCAATAACACTACATATTCTTACCCACAAAGAGCGATGAGTAAATTATCTGGTAGGTCATACATTAAATGATTTTAATCATTATACTCTATGACAAAATTAGGTAACTACTGTAATTAATCTTATACATGCGAACAATTGATGAAAATTTGAACCATGTAGTCATTCTAATTGAAGGTGATAAATATTTAATTGATAACCTGAGTTCAGATATTGCTTTTATGAGGCACAATGATAGGATAAAAACTATTTACTAAATAACCCTCCAAGACGAGGTCAGGTAATTAGTTAGTCTAACATAATAAAGGGTCTAAACACTAAACGTGCAACATAAATATCCAATCTTTTACTGGACCCAAGACAACAATTCTTTGAAGAGTTGATGTGTACTGTAAATTGCTTTGGAAGTAGCCACTTTTTCCAATTTGGTAGAATAAGATACTTCCACTCTTACCTTAACCATTAGCAGGCTACAATATCAGCAATAAACTTATGCAAAGATAGAGCCGGCGATACTTCCTCACTTTCATTGCCTGACTTTGAGTTTCCTCTTTATTTTACTGTTCTGCAGGAGAATCCAAGTAAACTGATCATCAGCTGATTTCTTGGTTTGTTTATTCATTGAAAAGTGGTAGCAGCAGGTTTGTGTAGACTCACATTAGGTTTGCAATTACTAGCCCTTATCTTAACTCGGTTAACATAATGCGAAATGAGCTAGAGGCCGAGCTTCCAAGAAAAAGGCAAACACTGTCACCAGAAACATGATGAAAACAATCAAGATTAGTCAAATCTTTGTTCAACTTGCAGAATTTTAAAGGAATCATACGATATGAGACTGGTGATAAGCTCTTATTTTAGCGAATGGTAGGATATATGATCAAGAGAACCCCTTCGGTCTTCTGCTTCACAATCTAGTGTAGTCTTATAAAGCAGCTAGAACTGTGGTATGCATGGGTTTAGCAGCAGAGGGAACTAAAGTATGCAAAATTTTGAGGCTCTGTGAGGCCTTCAAATCTGTGAAGTGCATATATTCAGGACCCTTAGTGAATGAAACACTGATAACTAGAATGACTATGGGTGGTTGGGTTAGGTTGAGAAGGACCAGAATTACTAGGACTAAGGGAGGATTTACTGGACTTCTGAAATTTAACAAGGGAGCAAATGATGTCGGAAGCTTGTAAAGCTTATCTCTGTCAAAAAATGGCTGAACTTGTGATGTCTAAAGATGAAGGCGTGTCAATATAGTCGTCATCCCGATATACAGTAATCAACTAGTCTAGTCTTCCCCCACTTCTCCTCTAAAACAACTTCCTTTTGTGCTAGAAATATCAACTTGGACAGCAACTATTGAAACATATTTTCCCCATGAGTGTTACCGAGAGTGATACTCGTTCTTCACAATGATTTTAAATCACCAGATTGACCCTGTAACAATACATAAAGGAAATGCGAATCATGACCTCTCAGCAATAATGCCCGTACACATTCCAGGCAATGATTGCTAACTATACAAGGGGAAGACATCTTAAAACGCAGTATGTAAACAATATGAGACACCCTTTAAGCCCTAGTGCGATCGCCCCTGGTAAATGGAAATAACTGAAACCTATTCTACTTAATGATAAAACCTGGGCCCCCTACTAATTATCATGAGAGGGCTCTATTCCCTTGTTAAGGGCATGTACTTGTCGAGGCAAAAGAAAATGGGAAAATATTCTAATTTTTACATTTTATGGGTAAGTGTCCATTAAACCCGGCTTCTAAAGAAGCAATATAATCATATGGGAAAATTCATAGAAATAAAGGTTTAACTAGACACTTATCTCTTAGACCCACTGTTTACAAATGGCATGTTAGCTACTGTCGTGCTGAGCATAAGTTAAGGCTCAGATACAGAAGGCATAGCCCATGCAATGGCTAACCCCATGTAGTCCCTTTCTACAGGGGCTATCCTTGTTCTCAAAAAAGCTGATCCTCTTTCCATCTCCAAAACCCACGACGGGAGAAAAATTGCTTCATCATTGGCACTTTTTGCCGATACTGTATGCTATTTTAGGAAATTTAAGAGCTTTAAAAGTTGGTCTGGGCATAGGGTGTTTAGTCGACATTTTCTGAAAAGATCCAAGCTATGCAACTAGCACCTGTGGTGCTTGACTTGTTCGTGACACCTACTGAAGGATATCAGGTAGAAGAGAGGGATTGTCAACCAGGTCCCATAGCAGAGGCTCATTAATGGTCAGCTAGATCCTTCAATAGGGATCCTCTCACATAAGATGAGTAGTGGATTTGCTAGTCCTTTCTTTTAATTTTTCCAAACATGTATTGGGTGCTTGCTTGATAACTGTGAATTTATCCTTGTGGGCAACCATACACCATTGTAACATTAAAAAATGGGGTTTGGCAAAAGAAAAATAAATTTTGGGAAGGTGCTGTGTGGTTCCTAAGACGGCCGCCCTACCTCTCTCAATTCATGCAAGGAAGTGGGACACGCGTGTCTTACTCCAAATACTGTATGAAAAATGGTGGCTGAGCACAAACAAATGCCCAGGTAGTATTGTCTCTAGCACTGTACTACAATTGGTTCTTGGTGATGAAGTGTCACTGATTTACAAATTAATTCAGCATTACAGGTGCTGTGATGGTTTCAACATTTCCTGAACCAGTGAGTCATCCCTATTCTATATGAGACCATGTTTTGTACATTTATATATTATGCCCTTGGACCATGAAAGACAATATTAATTTGGTATTTTATGACACATCTGAATTCCCTGTAGCAGCCTTTAACAGGAAATTTACTGGGAACCCCACAACACTTACCTAAAACTAGGTTTTAACTCCTTCTGAATCCCTTTTAAATACTTACTAACTGCATGACATCGTCTTGTCTTAATAGATAACGATTGCCCTCCTGAATACCTCTCAGAGCAAACTTAGTGTTAATATGCTTCAGGGTATCCCGGAAAGCTTGATATTGCTCGGCCTCCCGTTTCCTCTCATTTAGCATCTCTGCAAGAGACTCCAGCTGGGTGAGAGCTAACTGCAAAGACATCCGATCATGATGGCCCTGAGGAGTGTGCTTTAGAAGGTCCTGTAAAATGTACATTATCATTACTCAATAATCAGAACTTTAGAAATTAGATGCTCGGTTTTCCCTCATAGACTTTGCACTACTAATATTATCATCACTATCCAAGATTAATATATTTATTTCAAAGATATAAAATCATTCAGAGCCAGTACACTAAAATTTTCCAAAACCAAATAGTCAAATATAAAATACCTGAAGAAAGAGGATGAACTGTGGGAAACGCTGAACAGGTTTAACCATAAGACCAAAGAATGACAATCGATCAGGCGATGTGATCTGACGCATCTGAAACATTATCTTCATCTTTAGAATATCTATATTTTGCAGTATATATTAAAAAGATTTCAAATTATTGTAACAATGATGATATAAAACAAGCTAAGCAAGATTATTAGTAACTCATAAATGCAAATCAATGCCATTAGAAATTTCTCTTAAATTGTCATCAGCACTTCAATATAGCCTATATTGTCTCACATCATCTCCGAGGCTAGAATGTGAGTGGACAAATGAACTAGATGAGACAGTACTCCGAAACTATGCTGTACATACTAGTTTTTGGACTATTTTTCTTCATAATTTAGATTTCCCTACAAATATTTGAACAACCTCATTTACAGTGAATGTGACATGAGCCACAACTGAGAAAAAATATCTTCCTAATCCATGTTTGCTCCAAAGAGCATCCCCACATGCATTGAAAATTAAGAGAGACATGCATCTCCTTAAAAGGAACAGCATATGAAACCTCCAAATTTCAGCATGCTTCCTTTATGCCATAGATGGCATTAGTATGAAAGCAAATTAATTTTTCATATATGAAACTGAATTTGTATAAGGTCTTTCTTAACATACCTTTAAAAAATCTGCAAAAGCAGTTTTCTTCTTGGATTCCTGTTTTGCAACTTCCATGGCACGTGTGAAATTATTTATAAAGTCACTGTAAATATCCAAGACTATAGCCTTGGAGAAAGAAGCGACGAAAACATCTCCAATTTTCTCCTCTCGGTCCCACTGCCGAATACATTCAGCAAGGGCTATACGAAACAAGGTGTGGCACTGGAGGATCTCAGACACCCGATGGAACAGAGTGGCAAGTTTGGCAGTGTTGAGAATGGGTGGTTTGGAGTCACTAAGTGGCTTCTTGTAATCCTATAGAAGGCAATTATTATTTTTAGGATGATGATAATTTATTTA
The DNA here is from genome assembly GCF_036898095.1 of Palaemon carinicauda. NCBI lineage: Eukaryota > Metazoa > Arthropoda > Malacostraca > Decapoda > Palaemonidae > Palaemon > Palaemon carinicauda. The sequence continues at coordinate 57,122,116 of NC_090745.1, read as the reverse complement.
CATTAACAAAATGTCTTGATCAATTGATTATTTTTTAGTTGGTAGTCTTGAAATAGCACATTAAAGGATAGCGATTTTAATACAATAGCACTTCAACTTTTACAGACATCAACTCATCAGATACATTTTTGGGCTCAAGCCATGTCGTCCTGATGGAAGGTTCCTTCAGTAGCTTCCTTAGGATATATTTGACTACAGTGGATATTCCCAGAGAATTAAACTAAAGGTTATCACAGAATTCTAACTTCTGGCGCGAGTACCCTAAAGGTTTCCCTCTAGGATATCGTATATTAGCAGCGGACGCATGCATTAACACGCCGCCACATAGCTATCTGCACCCCATATAGCGTTAACGCTTCGTTGGGAAAAGGTGGCGGGATAACTGAGGAGCCGCTCCAAAGTTACCCTCCTTCGTTACTGCTCCGGTACTCGAGATGTAAACAAACAGCCACCATTCTGTGTGACGTCACGTCCGTCTTTATTCCCCGCTTTGTAGCTTTACCTAGCAGTGGTTTTTCCTGGTTAGCTTTTTCGATCAGTGTTCATCGTTCGCCATGTCGCAGCATTCAGCCTCGCCTTCTTCTGGAAAGTTGAGTACCATGTTCAAGTATTGTTTAAATAAGCTCTGGCCGTAAAGTAACGATTATTTATCCTTAAATCTTGTGTTTTGTGGCAGAGCTGTGCCTTGACCGGAGGCGCCATTTTACGACGCCGCTGTTCGCCTTGCATGCTATAGTTAGTTAGCCAGAACAGCCCTCCCTGTCTTATACCTAATTAATATCATTAGTTATTTAGTCTTCATTGCTAGGAATTATTTATATTATGCTGTTAGTATTCATTTAGGCAACCAGTGCTTGCCTAACCCCTTGCTAGATCGCTAGCCTAGCCCCTAGACTTGATAGCCTAGAGCTCATGTTTGCTTTGCATGATATAATAAGTGTTCCTAAGTTATTATAATGAAGATATAGGCATTTTAAACATACAAGATACAGTGCTGCACATGTGCTTTCGCCTTCTAGGGACCATACAAGGGACCATGCTTGGTCTGACGTACCACACTCCCCTAACCCAACGTTGGGGCCCTTGTATGCTTCCTAATATCCCCCTCACCTACGGGTAACTCCCTCTGGGTAGCCTCGTTATATCCTATCCCCTTGCCCGGGTTAGTTCTCGGGTAGGTTAGGCTAGATAGTTCTTCCCTCTCCCTTATATATGGGGGGTTCTTGGCTAGAACCCCAGAGTATCCATCGCTCTTCTCAGCCCATCTTAAGGGAATGAACCCCCCTTAAGGTTGTGACTGAGACCAAGGGAAAGGGCCCTGCCCTTCTCCTAGTTTGCACTTGGTTGGGACACTCCCTTCCTACCTGCAACCCAGCGACATGTCTTTCCCAGTCCTCCCTAATCTAGGAGAATGACTCTCCTGGTTTAGGTTAGGCCTTGGGGGGATTCTGTTTTATTATAGTTTAGGACAGTACACCAGCGCTGTACCTGATCTGAGCTATCCTTCTCTAGGTTGGGGAGCGTTCTCCCCTGCCTAGGCAGGCTAGCACCGACAGACTCCCCCCACCCTTGAAAGACCCCTATTCCCCTGCCCCACACTATCCCTTTGTGTTGGCTTGCCTCCACACCCCTGTCCGCTGTCCTACAATTCCTCCCTTGGGAAGAGTTGTAGGGTTAGCTGTGCTCTTCTGCTTGGCTGGCTGCTTTGCTACACTTCCCCTTCATAGTTGTTCTATGGGGTTGGTGCCAGCGGCCGTCCTGCCAGCGGAAGACTCCCCCTCTTTAAGTGCTCTCTGTCCCTCCCTTGGGTTACCTCAGGCTCCCGGCCGTCTGCCGGGCCCCTGCCGCCGGATGATAGGCGTATCCCCGCCTATCATGAGAGCACTTCTTCCGGAGGGAAGCCGGTGGGGTATCTGACATTACCCTTCCTTACCTTCCCTCCTTACCTTTCTCTCTCTCTTATCATGGTGCCGGTCCCTTGTCGCCTCCGCTGCCGGCGCTAGCCGCCGACACCCCAAATGACCTCTCCATTCATAAAATGTTAACACCCTAGGATTACCTATGGCGACAGCCTGCCGACTGCCGGTGGCTGCCGGCCCCTTGCCGGCACTAATCGCCGACACCCCGGGTATCCGCCCCATACTTCTTTCCCTAGGATTACCTATGGCGACAGCCTGCCGTCTGCCGGAGGCTGCCGCCCCCTGCCAGCACTAACCGCCGACTTCCTGGTTATCCGCCCCATACATCTTATGAGATCAACTAAGGCTCACCACGCCGACAGCCCGCCGGCTGCCGGAGTCCGCCGCAAATGAGGCTCTAATGGACAAGCACCCCTTCCACGGCTGCCGGCCCCGTGCCGGCAGTCGATCTGATGCAGCCGGATAGCCTGACCACTTCCCCCTTGGTATCTTATACCTACTGAAATAGTGGCTATGCTGTACAGTTGCACAGTACAACATTTCCAGCATACTCTGTGCTTCTCAGTGCAGTCTCTTGCTGGGACCTACCTAACTATTGAGGGGGTTTTATCCTATTTTCCCCCTCTCCCTCCCTAGGTTCTGAATGACCTCAGACCCTTTCCACTCTGTGGACAATTCCTTAAGAAGAAGGCCTAAGCTTGGCTCATCCATAAGGATTTTCCCTCCTTTAGAACCTTCAGGTCCTAAGGAATTGACTACAGAAAAGGTCACGGTAACCGGCTGGACGGGATTCACAAGTATGTTTCTTCCTACTTCCTTTCTAGCTACCCTACCCTGAGCCTATAATAATAAGCTAATCTTATAGAGTTAAGTTATTCTTAATTTAAGAGTAATGTAAGCCATATCTATGCCTTCCATGTACTCATAGTCTCTTTCTTTTACAGGAGGAGTATGTGAAGTGTGAGAGCTCCTTCTGCGGAGTTCGCCGCCCGGACTTCTACGGGCATACGGCTTGCCGGACCCACGCCCCCTGTATCGCCAAGAAAGGCGACCTCAAGTACTGGGATCCGCAGAACTGTTCAATCTGCAAAGGCCTCCTTGACGAGGCGTTCGACAACCCTCCATCCACGGAGGTAAGGGACATCGCTCGAGAGAAACTGCACAAATGGGTGCGCGGTTTACAGAAGAACGCCGTCGGGCCTTATCTTCCAAGTGAGCAGATGAGGGCCATGCTTTTCCCCAAAGCATCTCAGGATTCTGTGGTTCCCCAGGACCAGATTCCCGCCATCCAACTGGTGGTTGAACCCGACATTGCGAAGACACTTAGAAAGTGTCATATACACGAGGTGGAGCATATGTCGGAAGTGTCGGATGACACCGAAAGGACCCTCATGGGTGAGGATCTAGATTACGAAGATCAGGTGGAATACCCTGATTCGGAGAGCAAGGTCGCCCCAGCACCCCCGGTAACCCTTGTAGTGACCGATGAACCTGTCCCCTCTACCTCCGCCGCCTCGTAACCCTTGCCACCCGCCACCGAAGAGGTCTTCCGGATGCTGGAGGCTCTAATGGACAAGAAACTTTGAGAGACTCAAGAGCAGTTCAGGTCTACTCTCATAGGTTTCAAGCAACCGAAGATCTCTGTCAAGGACCTCCCCCACTGCTCAGAGCTTAACCCCTGGAGGTACGCCGAGCATATGCCAATTACAACTGGCAAGATCTTTATCAATTATAAGATCGGATCCGTCCTCCTGGAAGAAGTGGAATTCTTCCCTAACTTTGAGGCTTACCCGGACTGTTACGTCCGACTCAGGTCCGAACCGGCCTCAAAGGAGGAGACTGAACCCAAGGAAGTGATCGTGTTCGATCTCGCCAAAGCTCAAGCCATGCTGGCTCATTCCCTTAAGAGTCGGGGTTTTACCAACTCAAAGATGCCAGCACTGAGCAAGAAGCACCCGTCCTTTCTTGCTCCCGCTACTGCAACCTTCCCCTTCGTGGAAAAGTCCTTCCAAGCGGTCATGAAGGCGGTGGAGGAAGGAAAGCCCTGCCCTACACTGGAGGAGTGTAGGCCTTTCTCCCTCTCCTTCCCCCCGACGATAGATTCTGGAAAGATATCCAGTTTACCTTCACGGTCGGGAAACTGGAACCTGATGTGGCTGGTCGCCAGTTCAACGAAGACCTCCCGAGACTGAACGACCACCTCCTTCGCCGGGAACAAGACACCAAGGAGAGGCTAGCCGCCTCCTTATCACATCAGATCCAACTCGAAGTCATGGCCGGGGACACTAAGGTCCCAGACTTTTATATGGTCCTTGCAAAGTCCCACCTAGCAACAGTTACGAAGGACCTGTTTGGCTTCATCAAGGCTCGAAGAGCCTGCAGAGAATTCGTGTTTGCCAACGCGGCAGTAAGGCACGAACCCCGGAAACTGATCTCCTCCAACATCTGGGGCAAACATCTCTTCTCGTCAGCTTTGGTAAACCGGAACCGGAACCTTCTCCACAAGTGGGGCATGTCCCGAAAGAGGAAGTCCTCTCAGGAAGAAGGCCCTCAGCCTAAGAGAAAATCCTCAAAGCCTAGACCCCAGCAACTCAACAAAAACACCAGTTTCCAGCTCCCGCTACTCCCCAAGTAGTGGCACAGCCACTACAGACCTTTCAACTGGTCCCCCAACCGGCGGTGTCGCAGTCACCGGTCTTCACCCCTGCCTACGAACAACGCTCCACTACCTTTCGTCCTAGAGGTAGAGGCTCCGGCAGAGACTCCTCTCGCCGCCCCTCCAGGGGCAGAGGAGGAAGGGGAGCTAGCGGCCGAGGTGGAAAACCCTCGGGACACCAGAAGCAATGAAGTGCTTCTGGTGGGAGGAAGACTCCGCCACTTTCAGGATCGTTGGACCTTCGATCCTTGGGCACACAGCATCATCAAGAAGGGACTGGGTTGGAGCTGGACTCAACCACCTCCAACCTTCCATCAATTCTTCCAGCCGTCAACCTCCCTCTTGGAAGAATATGTCCTAGAACTCTTGAACAAGAAGGTGATCAAGAGGGTAAAGTCAACCAGGTTCCAGGGAAGACTGTTTTGTATTCCCAAGAAAGACTCAGACAAACTCAGAGTCATTCTCGACTTGTCGGGGGACAAGTTCATTGTGAACAACAAATTCAAGATGCTGACCCTTCAACAAATAAGAGCCCTACTGCCTCACAAGGCCTACACGGTCTCAATAGACCTGGCGGATGCCTACTGGCACATTCCAATGAACCACCACGCTTCCTCCTACCTAGGATTTCGGCTCCAAAGGAAAAGTTATGCCTTCAGAGCCATGCCCTTCGGGCTCAACGTGGCTCCAAGAATCTTCACCAAGCTAGCAGACACAATCGTCCAACAGCTACGCCTTCAAGGCGTCCAAGTGATGGCCTACCTAGACGACTGGCTAGTCTGGTCGACATCGCCAGAAGATTGTTTGAGAGCCTGCAGCAAAGTCACCCAGTTCCTGGAATATCTGGGTTTCAAGATAAACACCGAGAAGTCTCGCCTCACTCCAGCTCAGAAGTTCCAATGGTTGGGAATCCATTGGGACCTTCAGTCACACCGCCTTTCCATCCCGCTGAAGAAAAGGAAGGAAATAGCCGGGTCTGTCAGAAGACTTCTAAAATCCAAACGGATTTCAAGACGACAACAGGAGCAAGTACTCGGCTCCCTACAGTTCGCCTCAGTGACAAACCCAGTGCTACGCGCACAGCTAAAGGATGCCGCGGGAGTCTGGAGACGAAAAGCATCCATCGCTCGAAGAGACCTCAAGAGACCCCTTCCAAACAGACTTCGCTTACTTCTAAAGCCGTGGTCGGAAGCAAGGACCTTGAAAAGATCCATCCGTCTTCAACATCCACCTCCATCGATCAACATCCACACGGACGCCTCCCTGGAGGGTTGGGGAGGTCACTCCCACCAGCGACAGGTTCAAGGAACATGGTCTCCCTTGTTCAAGACGTTTCACATAAACATCTTGGAGGCCATGGCGGTTCTTCTCACCCTGAAGAAACTATCCCCGCGTCCCTCGATCCACATCCGTCTGACTCTGGACAGCTCGGTGGTAGTCAGATGTCTCAATCGTCAGAGCTCGAGATCGCCCCACATAAATCAGGTGCTACTACCCATCTTCTGTCTGGCGGACAGGAAGAAATGGCACTTGTCTGCAGTTCACCTACAAGGATTCCGCAATGTAACGGCAGACGCTCTATCAAGGACAAGCCCCATAGAGTCGGAATGGCCTCTAGACGCAAGATCATTTTCCTTCATCTCTCACCGACTCCCGGAACTTCAGATCGATCTCTTCGCAACGAGCGACAACAAGCAACTTCCTCGATATGTGGCCCCTTACGAGGACCCCAAAGCGGAAGCAGTTGACATGGCGTCCACTGCTTCCGCTGGACTGGAACAGATGGTCCAAGATTTACCTGTTCCCTCCACCCAACCTTCTGCTGAAAGTCCTCTCCAAACTGAGAACCCTCAAGGGGACAGCAGCTCTAGTGGCTCCCAAGTGGCCTCGGAGCAACTGGTTTCCCCTGATCCTGGAGCTGCAGCCCAGGATGATCCCCCTGCCGGGCCCAGTTCTCTCCCAACAGGTACAGAAGTCGACTGTCTTCGCTTCACCAAAGAAAGTCAAGGACCTTCATCTCATGATTTTCTCTCCCAAGCTGTAAAGAAAAGGTTTGGGATCTCAAAGAATAGTTTAGACTTCCTTGATGAATATAAAACTAAGTCTACAAGAAGGCAATACGAATCTTCCTGGAAAAAGTGGGTCTCCTTCGTCAAGGCAAAAAACCCTACGGAAATCACCATAGATTTTTGCATGTCCTTCTTCATTCACCTTCATGGACAAGGCTTAGCTGCCAATACGATTTCCACTTGCAAATCGGCCTTGACTAGACCACTATTATACGCCTTCCAGATTGATTTGTCTAGCGAAATCTTCAATAAATTATTAAAAGCATGTGCTAGACTCCGTCCAGCACCTCCACCGAGACCCATCACCTGGTCCCTGGATAAGGTGCTCCATTTTGCCTCTTGCCTGGAAAACGAATCGTGCCCTCTGAAAGACTTGACTCAAAAAGTAATTTTCCTTTAAGCTCTCGCCTCGGGAGCCCGAGTCAGTGAAATAGTGGCATTATCAAGAGAAGAGGGCCAGATACAGTTCGCCGACACAGGAGAACTTACCCTCTTCCCAGACCCCACGTTTCTCGCTAAAAACGAACTACCCACCAAGAGATGGGGCCCTTGGAGAATCTGCCCCCTGAAGGAAGATCTCTCTCTATGCCCAGTGGAGAGTCTTAAGGTCTATCTTCAAAGAACTTCAGACTTTGGTGGGGGTCAACTCTTCAAAGGAGAAACCTCGGGTAGTGACCTGTCACTGAAACAACTAAGAGCGAAAATCACCTACTTTATTCGCAGAGCGGATCCTGACAGTACACCCGCAGGTCATTATCCTAGGAAAGTCGCCTCTTCCTTGAATTTCTTCCAAGGAATGGATTTCGAAAGCCTCCGGAGCTTTACGGGCTGGAAATCATCGCGTGTGTTCTTCAAGCACTATGCGAAACAGGTGCACGAGATCAAAAGATTCGTGGTAGCTGCAGGTAGTGTAATGAAACCTGCTGCTTAGATCTGCGTAGAACTTTGGGACTCTAACTCAACGGGTGCCTGTGTTGACTCTAGCGTGATACATAGTGATTTCAAAGTACACTTAGTGTTACTGATAGACTGTTCCTCATTAAGGTGAAGTGACATAGATTTTTACACGTGAGCCGCATGTTCTTGAATATGAAGTGTTAATTAACTCTAAAAGACTGGCGTTCCCCCGGGAACTTGTGTTTAAAGGCAAAACCTTTCTTTTTCAGATTCCACATCACCGTCTTTTCAGGAATTCTATGTCCGCTATCCAATATTATTATTGTAAATATTTTCTGTAATTACTTGCAAATTTTCAAATAAAATCATTATTTTATTTTACCATGTGCGTCTCTTTTCGCTCCTATCTTTCATTTGGAAATATATTGCTGTTATAGTTTTATTTGCCCCTATCCTATATTTATATTAAGACTAATATACCTATTGTATATTACACACTCATCTAATGGCATAATATTGTTCTTACACAAATATTAACCTTCTGATCTGTCCTCGAGACTGACACGACCTCTTCACCAGGTGAGTATATCTTTGTCTGATTTCTTCGAGGTATCCCTCTTGTCCAACAGAACTTCCCTGCCAGGGGGGCAGGAAGCCAGGTCATTATAGGACCACTGGTAGTGACATCTACCGAAGTTGTCACGGTCTCCACGGTCACCAGACCATAGGAATATCGTTTGAAGAAGTAGGCACTGGGATTATTGAAAACCCACGATACATTAATTCTCTGGTACACTTCCATCAGGACGACATGGCTTGAGCCCAAAAAACGGATTTTGAGCAAAGCGAAAAATCTATTTTTGGGTGAGATAGCCATGTCATCCTGATGGACCCGCCCGACTGTTCCAGTTCAGCCTACCAGGCCCCTCCCTGACATACTATCGCGGAGATAGGTAGAAGCTGTACTTTGGAATAAAGACGGACGTGACGTCACACAGAATGGTGGCTGTTTGTTTACATCTCGAGTACCGTAGCAGTAACGAAGGAGGGTAACTTTGGAGCGGCTCCTAGGTTATCCCGCCACCTTTCCCCAACGAAGCGTTAACGCTATATGGGTTGCAGATAGCTATGTGGCGTGTTAATGCATGCGTCCCCTGCTGATATACGATATCCTAGAGGGAAACCTTTAGGGTACTCGCACCAGAAGTTAGAATTCTGTGATAACCTTTAGTTTAATTCTTTGGGAATATCCACTGTAGTCAAATATACCCTAAGGAAGCTACTGAAGGAACCTTCCATCAGGACGACATGGCTATCTCACCCAAAAATAGATTTTTCGCTTCGCTCAAAATCCGTTTATTAGGGTGCTAGGCCACCATTTTAAAGATAAGGCATTTTTTAATTCATCTCTTAACAAGAATGTTAAGAACAACGTACAGTATAATTTATCCTAGATATGGTATGGGAAATTACTGTTAGCTGTGGAGAAAGTTATCTTAAAATATTCAAGTCTGGGCTGTGATAGAAGATTTTGTTATTTATCAAAGTTAAAGGGCTACTACCTTGAAACAAAATATAGTACAGTACTGTAAGTGGAGAGGTAAAATATTGTATTTTTTCCCTAGTTAAGCTATAGTTAGGTTTAACTTTTTTTTAATGTCAACTACAGGTACGAATTTAGGTTCCAAAAAATAATACTGATACTCATAAAAACATTACAGCATTGATAAAATATATAATAATTTCTGACTTTATCTTACATTGACTAGCCTCTGTAAAGTTGCTACATAGTTATTTTCACTATGTACAATGTTAGCTACGATGTGTCTCCTTTTGATCTGTTCCGGACTGAGTCCCTGTGGCATTGCTGGAAGGGCCGGAGGCTGATGTCTACGCTGGAAAGTGTGTGCAAATACGCCTCCATTTTCAGAAAAGAGACCCCCATGGTCAGCATCCCCTTCTTCCAAAAGTTTTGGCATCCTATGATTGGTACTAATAGTGCTGGCACCATTGGTGGTTGCTGTATAACTGCTAGTGCGTTCTGCATTAGCAATAGTACTGCTCCGTCGTTCAACGTCATAATTGACGCTTTTGCGCAAGGAGAACCATCTATATAGTTTACTGTCAGGTGTGGAAGGAGGGTCTGGAAAAGATTTTAATGTATTGTCATCTCTATTCTAGGAGAACACAAATAAATATGAATCTACTTTAACCGGGGCAAGAGCTCTAGCTATACAGTGAGGAAAATAAGCACCATGATTCTGGTCAATCAAACTCACAAAGATAAAATGTGAGTAAAATACTATACATCTAGTAAAGTTCATATATGCATGAGTTTATGAAAATAAATTCATCAATCAAATTTGCAATAATACAATAGATTTAAGTAAAACCACTATGAAATTCCAAAATATTCAGTACAATATAATTACGCATGTGATGAAAATTTCTGGCTTTCTGTAAAACCAATCTGGACCATTGTTATAATGCACATGTTACTCAGATAGGATAATCTTAAATTCAAGTATCACTCACTTTCCTCTGAAGCTTTAACAGTTTCCTTGGGTGGATCCTCTTTAGAGTCTCTCCGAATAGCATCCTTCAGACTCTTGCTAGATTGTCTCCTTTCCCGCCACTGTTCTCTCTTACGCAGAAGGCGCTGTTTGAAGTTCTCCAGGCTGTGGAAAAAAAATTGTTTTACACCTAAATACATGCACAGGCGCGAGCGTGCACGTGTGTGTGTGTATATATATATATATATATATATAGAATAGATAGATAGATATAGATATAAAATACTGGTAAGATTTTCGCTACTGGGAGTCTTAACACGTACGTACGTGTGTGTGTGTATATGTATATATATATATATATATATATGTGTGTATATATATATATATATATGTATGTATATATATATATAGATAGATAGATAGATAGATAGATAGATATAGATATAAAATACTAGTAAAATTTTCGCTACTGATAATCTTAAATTTAATGAAGAGGGCATCAACAAGACTTGGAATCTTCTCTCCTCAGCATTCTAATACTGTAACAGCGTTTCGGAAATTCATTCCCATCATAAAAACGCGAAATCATGTTTACATTAGTAATTAATTAGATGTTACAATTTTGCTTAAAATGCTTGTGTAGTTAAAAAAATTTGAAAATGTTTAGCAAAATAAAATAGTACAAAAATTAATAAATATATAAAAAAAAACTGGCGACTGGGTCCGTTACAATTACAATGCTAGTAAAAACAGGTGTGGTCAAAGTAGGAGTGTCAAAACAATATTTACATATGCAGTATATTCCTAACGACACCTCTCCCTCCCTAGCTGATCTGTTTTGTTTTTCTTTTCTCTAGTGCTTATAGCATTTTCTTTGATAAATTCTTTCAAATATTTTTACAGTTCTCAGCCACAACTTTTGAAAGTGTGTATATATATAAATATATAAATATACACACACACACACACACACACATATATATATATATATATATAGAGAGAGAGAGAGAGAGAGAGAGAGAGAGAGAGAATGTTCCTCTTCAAATCTATAACATCTAACTATTCTATGCATTAAACATATGTTTGAAACTTGCATTTCTTTTCATTTCCGCTTAGATTCAACCAGATGCCCCAGATTTCAGGCGAAAAGAAAGAAAGCGACATTCTTAATATTCGAATACTAAATTCTGGCCTGATAACAATAATGTACTTAGTATAGATATAAAAGGCGACATTTTGCCATTTAAATAAATATTACCTCCTTTATTAGGATGAAAAGTTTTATTACCTCCATTGTTAGCGAACTAAGTATTCCTTGTCCATAATTTCGCAAATACTAAGTATTGAGACCCATTTTGCAGTTCAACTCCTTTAACCTAGATAAGTTATCTCTGCCAAAAGAAAACTTCGCTCATGTTATCAATGCCATAAAAAACTTCCTTTAAGTTATCCCTGATAATAAACTTTTCATTTTATCCATACCAATAGAAACTTCTCTCTAGTTATCCCCACCAATGAAAAATTCTCTCAAGTTATCCTTGTCAATAAAAAAACTTCTCAAGTTATCCTCGTCAATAAAAAAACTTCTCTCAAGTTATCTCTGCCAATAGAAACTTCTCTCTACTTATCCCTGCCAAAACAAAACGTCTCTCAAGTTATCCCTGGCAATACAAAACTTTCCTCCACTTATCCCAGTCGAAACAAAACTCCTCTACAGTTATCCCTGCCAAAATAAAACTTCTCTCAAGTTAGCCCTGCAAAAAGAAAACTTCTCTTCAATTATCCCTACCAAAAGAAAACTCTCCAGTTATCCTTGCCAAAAGGAAACTTCTCTCCAGTTATTTCTGCCTCAAGAAAACTTACTCTCAAGTGAGCCCTGCCAAGAGAAAATTTCCCTTCAGTTATCCCTATCAAATAAATATTCTTTCAGGTTATCCCTGCCAAAACAAAACTTCTCTCTAGTTATCCCTGTTAAAACAAATCTTTTCTCAAGTTATCCCTGTCAATACAAAACTTTATCTCAAGCCATCCTTGCCAAAACAAAACTTCTCTCAAGTTATCCCTGTGAAAACAAAGCTCTCAAGTCATCCCTGTCAAAACAATATTTTAATATATCAGGGTTGTGGTGTCTCCGCTGAGCACTAAGCACGTGTTATGGATTGTGGGGAAGGAAATTCCTCCGAAACTATTTTCCAAGAAATCTTTCTGGACTTTGTCTAGTACCAAATTCAAGGATATGATGGTGAGATTATTCAAGCCTCTGGAAAACATACGGTTGTAACAATATAGCCGTAAACTATTAGGCCTACATAATACGAGTTGCAGGGCCCTCCAAGGTCAAAAGATAACTAAGCACAAAGCATCTCGACCACAGATTATTCTTCATACCCTTCAAATTGAATGTTTTTATGTAAATTACAATACAACGACAAAGATAGCTAACAGAAATAAAGAAATCTATTAATTGTTTTTTTTTTTTTTTTGCAACTTGCTACTTACATAATACTGATTGTCTAAAAAAGTGGTTGATTTGAAGTTTCTCATAAAAAAAAAAATATCTGCGTTGAATTATCCATTCGAGAAAGTTTTGTTTTTAAAAGGGTAATTACACATCTGCTACTCCACTTGGTGAATTCTACAAAAATTGTACTGAACACTTTCAATTTCATTTGTATTACATAATAAAGGTTAAAATAAAACAGACGGGAGATATGTCGGCCATTACTTCCACTATTAAACATAATATATATATATATATATATATATATATATTTCTTATGAAGATGGTCTAGCATATGAGTAAATATTTTATTCATGTATTTCCTTTGTGTATTTAAGAGATGTATAGTCAACTCATAAGGCAAGTTCCACTCATGTACAGCAGGTTTAAGTAATGTATGTAGATTACATAAGACTTTCGTCATTCATTCAGCCGTATTTACATTCAGTTTCGGATATGTAAAATTACGTTATTTTTAAGAATTAACTTTTTATTTCATGTAGTTATGTTACGAAGTCTTATGTAACCTCGTTTAGGTATGCTGTATGTCACACACGAGGTATGAGCACAAGGGATTACATCATCTTTATGCTTCCATGTGGTTAGAAAGTGCAAGATAATTCTCAAATTAGATTTACTCTATCTTTTTATTGTCACGAGAGGTAGGTGGGCGGAGTTAGCTGAGAGGGTTGCCAGCCAAGCAAGGTTTGCACCCTCTTCTTCAAATTACTACGCTGGCAACCCTACACCGCTAGACCATGCCCAAACACTTCCAGAAGGCTGAACTGGAAGGTTCTGGAATAATTAAGTCAATAAATATAGCCCCCAGGAATGCATAGGCAACAGAAGAGACCCAGCCTATCCTTTGAAAGAGCCGTCGCTCCTCTCAAGTGTGTGTCCTTTCAAATATGAGTAAGTGATTTTTATCTAACGTATATTGTGTATGGTGTTGTTCAAACGTTGGTGAAATTATTGGATGTTAATTCAAGTGTAATGTGTTAATGTAAGTACATTTAACATAAATTTTAGTAAGTGGCCCTGTGAGATTTATGTTAAACAGTAAAGTGCAATAAAAAAATTTTATGAACCAAAAGACGTAAGTATAACAGTTACATGTATGTAAATTTTATTATTTACATGTTCATTAGAGTGTTAAAGTGTTAACTCTTTTCAGTAATTTTCAAAATTAAATATTTTTATTAATTAGTTTCTCTGTGAAACAAGTGATTGTATAATTTTTTCAAAGTGTCTTTCTTTTGTCTTAGTTGAAGCTTTAGTTCAGATTTAATATTTCGAGCGACTTATTTTTTATGTTATTTTTTTCTGAATTATTGTTAACTTTTTTTATAGAACATATTTATTTTTTTAAAGTGTGTATTATTTCAATAACCAATATTTTTTTTCTCAGTGTTTTGCTAGTATTCCCTGACTAAGAACCGAAGTAAGAGGTTGGTTTTGAATAGTTCACATAACTAATCACCCAGTTTTGTTTTGAGTACCGTAAGAGACATTTGGATATTCAGTATTCATATATATTGCCGTCTTGGAGTTGCGTAATATTCTCAGAGCTCGGGTTTTTTTTTCAAGTGTAACAGATTTATGTAAAATTAAAGCATGTGAGTTTTGGAGCTCGGGAATTTGCGTAATTCGTCAGCCACACACACACACACACACACATTATATATATATATATATATATAAATGTGTGTGCCCACATACATATCTGTGTGTATAATATATACAGGTACCTACTTGACATTCCATGCAACAGTCGATATACTTAGTTCTTCCTCCTCTTCCATTTTCCTTCCAGCTTATTTACACAATAAAAATTCAACAACAACAACACACACACATATATACGTATATATATAATATACATATATATATATATATATATATAATATATACATATATATATATATATATATATATGAGAGAGAGAGAGAGAGAGAGAGAGAGAGAGAGAGAGAGATTTTATCATTCCAAGGGTTCAGGCCATATAAAACCATAGTCTTAAGTTGAAAATAATCTTTGATATGATGATAATGGATAAGTTATCAACCAAGCGTTTGATAGCAGAAGTACCAAAGATCTATTACGACATTCTACCTAAACCACTTCCGTTCCTACGGTGTAAATATTACATACACTAATATTATATCGCTACTATATCTTATCATTGTTTTTATTAATACTCTTATAAAAAATATGACTCACTTTTCAGTGCTGCTGCGGAAACTGAAGTTCAAGCTTGCTGTGCGACGTAAATTGCTCTTGGCCGTTTTAATATGGTCCCTCGTGTTGATGGTTGATGACCTTTTCAAGACGTCTTTAGAGTGACTATCACTTGAGGAATCCAGGGACAGTTCCATCATACTTGCGCTCATTATGCTCAAGTCCATCATACTTTGAGTCCTTAAGCTAGGGTCATCATTAAGAGTGGTCGATGATCCCACCTGGTCATCAAGAGTTGTCGAAGATCCCACCTGATTAAATTCAGCACTATTGGCATCATCGGTAACGTCAGGGGAGCTGCTTGAAGGATCAGCACCACACCCATCGTCACTTTCTTCGAAGTCATCTCGAGCATTAGAGACATCCTCATGACTGCGTGTTTCTTGGTGTTCTGATGATGATGGGAGGTGAGGGATGCTAGAAGTGCCAGCGTCCCAAAATGTACTTCGCCCTTGTCGAGTCACCCAATAATGGTCGGCAGTGTCAAAAGTCGAACCCGCTTATGCTCCAACGGTTTATTGGTAGCTGATTATTTGCATAGTGTTGGTTTCTCATGTGAGCTGTCGATTCTGGCAAAGGAGTATCAACATGTGTCGACTGTGTTTCCTCGACGCTTTCTTGTGAGCAGGTGGTCGGCGTTCCATGGCCCCCCTCCTTATTCTCAAAATCAAAATCACTTTTCAAGACGATTTTGCGAAACCTTCGTAAATATTGGTGCCTTCCTCGTCGATGGTAAAAAGCTGGCCTGAACCACTTACAATACTCCTACATGAGCTTCCCCTGGAAAGCCCTTTCGTCGGCTCAGAGAAAACTCCCTGGAGGTAAAAGGACGCTAGGTTTGAGCCACCGTTGATCGATGTGCTGATTTCTTCCCATTCAATTTTTTTTTCATCAAAGGTCTTAGGCGCAAATTCATGCAGGGAATTAACACTAGATTCATGATTAATACCAAGAGTGCCTTCTCCCTCTGACTCACTGTCGTCATCAACGGCTGTGTACCCTTGTCTTAAAGCCTGTGACTCCAGGTCTTGTTTTGCTTTGGGTTCTGTCTCAAGGTCTGCATCATCCTCGTCTTCGTCACACTCAATGCAATCGCTACATTTATCAATAAAAGGGAGGCAGTGCCATTCACTAACCTCTTCTGATGTTTCTAACCATTCTGTTCCACTTTCCCAGTCACTCGATATGACTTCGACGTCGAGCATCATAAGCTCATCACAAGACACACCTGACTGAACAATGTTGTTGTCTCGGTAACAGTCGAACTTTTCCAGCGAATCCGGGGTTTCGTCAAACATTCCAGGTATCTCTGAAACATGGGTATCATGAGTGACGTCATAGTTTGTCAGCACATGAGTATTAATGGCCTCTTCGTAGTTGTCCATATGGGGCTCTCTATCCGCGAACTCCGGTTTACTCTCGGAGCGTTTACGACGTGAAAATAAGCTAAAACTCGAAGACCTTTTGGCTTTTCTACTTTTCCTATTCTTTTTGGGCTTCGAAGAGGGATTTGCATCCCCAGATGCATTCCTGGCCAAGGACGCTGGAGGCGCCATTGCTTCATCACCCTCGTGCTTGCACTTCCTGGCTGGTGGGTTTGAACGATTACGTCATCAAGCCTGTTTCCTTCTATTTACCCACTGAGTTTCAAGCAGCCACACGAGGTCTTACAAATGCGCCCGATACTTTACTGAACGTCACTCCTAATCAACCTAATAATAAACAGCAACTCGGCTCGTAAGCTACGTCCTCTCTCTCTCTCTCTCTCTCTCTCTCTCTCTCTCTCTCTCTCTTTGTACAGATCCCAAAACAAATATGACGAATAAGAGCCACTAAATAAGAGAACCCCCTTCCACACAGTGTGCTACTGCCACAAACAATACGATAAGCATTTAGATTCTGATAGCCCTCGATAACACTTCTTATCTGGACGAAAAATTCAATGAATATAACTGAAGAAACAAAAGAATTTGAGTGCCTACATATTCACATCACTATAATGT
>NC_090745.1:57077821-57095321 GCF_036898095.1 Palaemon carinicauda | reverse complement strand
CACCGACATGAGTAGCATTACGTTCTAAATTATCGGCAGAAGACTCCACACAGGGTAACTCAATGTTCCTTGGAACTGCGTATGTTTTGCCATCATCTCCTTCAGCAATACTTCCATGCACATGACATTTATAAACATCCTCCAATAAGGGATGTGTTTCAAGTCTTGGTGGAGGAGGATGAGGAGTTTGCAAGGCAGTATCTGTCAGGTCTTCTGTAAAATTGGCATCATTAAAGGAAGGAGTGTCGTAAAGATTGTCAACTTCTTTCATGGTGTGAAGTTCAGGCAATAGACGACAGATAGAGGTCATCAGATCTGTCGGACCCTCGTCGCACTCCGAGCATGCCGTTTGAACTTGAGACAATTCTTTCAGATATGATGAAGGAATTCCCTCAGAAGAGTCTGACAATGATCCATCCTCCATAAATGAATAGGAATTTTCAATTTCATCAGTAGTAGCATCGCCATCCCTTAATACTGGTACATTATCATTATCAATACCTAAAGACAACCCACAATCAAGACTATCTGGTGGGGTAATAGGAAATTGCGTAGGACACAGCCCTTCCTCCTCCCCTTCATCTGTCCTAAGAGGTGGTGGGGATGGAGAGGGTCTTTCAGAGGATTGACCAAAGGCAAAATCGCCTGGCCCTTGTTCCTTTGAGTTTTTTCTCTCCCCAGAGTTCTTCCTAAAGGTGTTCTTCATCGCTTTCTCCACCTGCTGGCCAACACTTCGTAGGAAGAACATGACCCATACTTCATTTAGGGGACAATATCAGAACTATCATCGATACGTCCCCATTCGACAGCAGTACAAATTACACAAACTAATGAAGATCGGCAAGAAACACATTAGTATCCTTTATAATTTAGGTCTGAATAAAACTATCACTGCAACATCTGATAACTACCCAAGTTCAATTCACAAGTCTTAAAAGCCATTAATCTCACACAAGAAAAATTTACTTGATAACTTTCACTCAAAGTAGTGGCACATAATACCTGAGGCCTGAAAAGGAAGTACAAAATTAGGAGAATATAAGCACAATGGTTATTCATGAAAAAAAAAAAAAAAGTATAAGCACTTAATGAGTCGGTGTTCTAACCTTTCACGAATAATTATTATTATTATTATCATTATTATTATTATTATTATATTACTTGCTAAGCAACAAACTTAGTTGGAAAAGCAGGAAGCTATAAGCCCGGGGGCTCCAACAGGGAAAATAGCCCAGTGAGGAAAGGAAAAAGGAAAATAGAATATTTAAGAAGAGTAACATTAAAATAAATGTCACCTATATAAACTATAAAAACTTTAACAAAACAAGAGGAAGAGAAATAGGATATAATAGTGTGCTCAATTGCAGCCTCAAGCCAGAGAACTCTATTAGAGAAAAGAGGTTGAGGGCGATGAGAATTTAATTATGATTGTATACATGGAAAAAAATACAAGTTTTCGTGCGTACATCTATAAGTATGCGTTTTCTGACAGTCCGTGGGCAATTTAAGCGAGTATGCACGTGCACACGCTAAAGATAACAGTTATGTAAATCTAGGTGGTCATAGTATATACACTACATACTAAAAAAAATTTCAAAATCAACTCTAAGAGTACATGATCTCTGTACGATTACAAGAATGATTGAATTATAAAAAAAAAAAGCATTACCTAGTACAGATATTTTAAATAGCAAATAAATATGAAACCATACTACACGGCCCTTTATTAGGACACTAAGAAGATAGATTTAAATAAAATATAGTAAACACCACTACCGTTACTACTGCTATCAACGTACCATTGAAAAGGTCAACACAAAAATGTTTCAAGGTTCATCGCTAGACTATAAAAATTGAATCAATCCAAAGAATCTTACACTTCCTGAAAATTAATGAATAAATCTAAAACCTGGTGAAAACAATGTCTTTTAAGAGACAAGCAATAAAGCTCAAAATAGAATGAAATCCAAAGATTTGTAAATGGACTGAGGTAAAGACAACAACTCTACTGTACAACACGTTTCTTACACGCTCATACACTGGTAGTGGAAACCTGTTTAAGCTTGCTATCACATGTTTTATACTGTTTGAATTTTGAGTAGTTCTCACAACTGAATGTATAAAAGCTTGTTATCTTATTGAATAAAACTCACTTGCATTCATCTCATCTCTCTCTTAACACCTAACAACCACCTCACACATTGATAACCACCAGAGTGACTACTCCGCACTGCCCTTTTTTGCCCACCCAGTTGCCCTACCATTTTTACAATGCCACTCACCGAACTTGACTCTTCAAAACATGCTTCCTCAACGAAACTGCCGCCCTTTGCCAGCGGCGAAGCGTTCGCCTGGTTCGAGCCGACCAAAGTTCAGTTTCGCATTAAGAGTGTGACTTGCTTAAGCAGCAGCGTAGACTGCGTCCTCGAGGCAATCCCCAAGCACACTGTCCCGGTAATCTCCGATTAGCTTTGCAACGAAAGGGACGCCCTACTAGAGTATAATGCCCTCAAAAAATTACCTCCTGGAACTGAACTCACCATCACCAGCCGTTCGTATAGCCAAGCTTTTTCAGCTCTCTCTACAGACGTTGGGGGACCAAAAGGCCTCACTCGCCCTAAAGGAAATGACAAGTATCACCTGCTTGTAACTTGTCGCAGATGGTCTCCTCGGAAAGTGAACCTACTTTGTGCCCTTTGTGTATGATGCCTATCCTAACCTGTAAGTGCCGCCTTCCTCGATATTGATATTTTGCCTATGAAGGACCTAATGACCAAAGTCGTTGCCATTATGGACTGCCACTTTAACACCTTCAAGACCTCCAACAACGCCTCCATTCCTGACAAAGAAGACAACAGCACAATTCAACATCAACCAAAGTTGACATGCATGTGGCAGGACAAAGACTCCCACCCCATGATGTGTGGGTGCAGTGACAAAACAACCCACTACCCACATATGCCACCCCACGCTCACGCCCCAACTAACAACCTCTATGGCCATGTACTGCTGCTCATTGGCCACAGGTATACCACTACCACTCCATATTCAGGGCTGCTGTGAAGAAATGTGCAAACAGTTGTTAGTGCCCATAAAACTTGAAAGTAAGCCATTGCTTGTTGTGGTGCCCTCCGCTATCACTAATCTTCTCTTCTTACATGATGCAGGTATGGGCATAGACACTGCTGCTTACTGTTCTCTCCTAACAAGGCCACTCTCCAGCACACAACATAGTCATTCTTAGCCTGCTGACATCCACCAGGTAACTGCCAATAAATCTGCAATCCCCACCTGCAGCTACAAGACACTCACTATCATTTGGGAGTGCCAAATATCATTGAAAGTTCTTCGTTGTTGATGTCACATTGCCAGTCCTTCGTGGAATTTTCCTCTCCCATTTCAACCTCCTGGTTGATGCTGCTCATAGACAGTTAGTCAATATAGACTCATACTCGTCAACACCTCTTCAACCCGCCTCTTCTGACCTCGCTCTCCACATCAGCACACCGACGGATGCCTACGCCCACTTCCTCCGGTAGTACCCAGAAGTCTTCCATCCTGAACTTTACCAAACATCCACGGTTTCCACCAAGCACAGTATTTATCACCATATCAAGACAACGGAGCCCCTGTGTTTGCCAGATTCCAGCGTCTGGCCGCGGGTCCTTTGGCAGCTGCTAAACATTCACCAAATGGAAAAAATGGGCCTTTGCCAAAAGGCCTCAACCCGATGGTTGTCACCCCTATACATCGTCCTGAGGAAGGACGACTCCCTGCACCACTGTATGGATTACAGGTGTCTGAACATGCAGACAGAACTGGAAATCTACCAGCTCCCTAATATAGCTAATGTTACCTACTACTTGCACAAAGAGAAGGTATTCTCCATTCTCCACCTCTTAAGGGGGTATTATCAGGTGCTCATGAACCCAGAAGACAGCCCCAACACTGCCATCCCCATCCCCTTCGGGACTTACACATTCAAATACCCCTGCTTTGGCCTTCGTAATGTAGAGGCCACTTTTCAATGCCTCATGGATGGCATCTTATGGGACCTCCCCTTATGTGTATGTTATGTGGATAACATAGTTCTGTTTTCTTCCTCCAAAGAAGAACACCTCCGTCACCTACATATCGTTCTAGACCGCCTGCAACAAAATGGTCTTGTACTCTGATACAACAAGAGTACCATTTGTGCCAAATCAAGTATTGTTCTTTGGGCACCACATCCCTCCTGAAGGAGTCCACCACCTCTCTGAGAAGGAATCAGCTATTCAGAAGTTTCCTATGCCCTTGACCGTCAAAATGCTCCATGCTTTCAAGGTAGCAGGTTGGCCGGGGCACCAGCCACCCAGTGAGATACTATCGCTGGAGTTATGGGGTCCTTTGACTGACCAGACAGTACTACATTGGATCCTTCTTGTTGGTTATGGTTCACTTTCCTTTTGCCTAAACATACATCGAATAGTCTGGCCTATTCTTTACGGATTCTCCTCTGTCCCCATACACCTGACAACATTGAGATTACCAAACAATGCTTCTTCACCCAAGGAGTTAACTACTGCAATGCAAAGAAGGCCTTATCAATTTCTGCTGATCTCACCTTTCCCCATGCCACATGCCTCTCTCCTTCTCACCACCGATGACAGTGACGTCGCTATTGGTACAGTACTCAAGCAGATGCTCTGCTGCTCACCCCGCCCATTGCCCTTCTTCAGCAGAAAACTGTCCAAAGCGGAATCTGTTTACTGTACCTTCACCCACAAATTACTGGCAGTGCATTTAGCTGTCCGTCACTTTCACCACTTCTTAGAGGGTACGCTCTTCGTCATTCGCACAGATCACATGCCGCTGGTACACGCCCTCAATCGACAGTCCGACGCATGGTCTGCCAGTTAACATCGACACCGCTCAGCCATGGCTGAATACAACAACGCCCTTCAACACGGCCCCCTGGAAAATTAATCCTATTGCAGATGCTTTGTCAAGAAACACATTGGCCACTGCTCACCTGCAATTGCATTACATCACCTATAATTGCATTACAATAAAAACAACCAGAGTATCGAGCATGCAAGAAACTCTGCACATCCCTTCGTTGGGAGGACGTCACCCTCGACGACTCCAACACCACCCTCCTCTGTGATGTCAGTACTGGTGGGCCACAACCATGAATATCTGACCATAACGTGCCGAAAGGTGTTTGATTTCTTCCATTCATGGCCTCTCACATCCCTCGCGCTGATCTACTGCACAGCTACTGAAGACCAAGGCCAATATAGAGCAGGTCAGGCGGTGAGGAGATTAACGGTGACTCACCTCTCTCAGCGGGCCTCAAATCACCCCCATGCGGTCAAAACAAACCACGACCTTGTCTTTCGGGCCTCATCTCTAGCCCAAGGCCAATATCATTATATCAATAAATTTAATTACTCAAAAAAAATGCAGTCATTGCAAGACTGAAAAATTAATTATTTAATACCATAATAAGGCTAAGATATAAGGTGAAATAATTATTATCACAGCTGTCTTAAAAGGAAGAAAAAAAAAAAAAACTTCCCTCTGAGAATCCTTAAGAAGTAAACAGGTGACACCGGGCCTCGTCTGGGCAGATGAGGCCCGCTAATTTGCCTCGGGCATTTCTCTCCGCCCGACCTCTTTATATTGGCCTTGCTGAAGACGAAGTTCATTTGGCACAGCATTACTAGGGATGCTAAGGATTGGGTCAAACCCTGAGCTTCATGCCAAGCTTTAAAAGTACATTGACACACTGTTTCAGGAGTGGGCACCTTTCCTCAACCTCAGCATTATTTTGTCCAGATTCATGTCGACATTGTACGTCCCCTACCCACATCATAAAGACCCCATTAGCTGTTTACCATTGTTAATCACTCCACTCACTGGCTTAAAGCCTTCCTCATCCAAACTACAACATCCTCCTCACGTACATCCGCCTTACTCTCAGGGTGGATGACGAGATTTAGTATTCCCGAGCATATTACTTCTGACTGGGGTACAATTTTCACCTCTCAATTGTAGACACCATTAGCAAATCTCCTGGGTATCAACCTACATCATACACCCGCCTACAACCCTGTAGCCAATGGATTGCTTGAACATTTTCATCGGACCCTCAAAGAAGCTTTGATGTCCCGTTGCAATGACTCAAACAGGTTTACTCAGCTTCCCTGGATCCTCCTGGGACTAAGGAACACGCTTAAACATGCCCTGGATGTCTTGGCAGCTGGAATGGTGCATGGCCATGCAAATATTTTTTGGTCAGCAACCTCCTCGGACTATCTCCAGCACTTACATCACAAATTTACTGAATGCTGCCATACTTACAAGCCCCCAGCTAATCAACACATACCAACAACGGCAATGCATGTTTTTCTGCGCACCGACACTAGCAAGCCACTACTAACGCCCCTTTACATGGGCCCTTTCCTCGTGATACGTCGTACACCGGAGGATTTCTTAATTAACACTTGTGGCAAAGAAAACTGGGTTTCCATTGATCGCCTAAAACCTATGTATCTCTTGTAAGATGACCAGCCTACAGTGTGCCTCTAAAGAGCAGGAGCCATATTTCACATATATGTCTTTTTAGGAGGGGGAGTCATGTACCACACATTTTTAAATATTTAAACTTACCCGCTGATTATATAATAATAGCTTTATGCTTCTGTCCGGCAGAAATTCATAACTCGAAGCAATCGCAGATATATGCAAGGTACACACTAGCGCCACCACGGAGCTAGGTCGAACTATCCCTCCTAGTATCAGATTCCCTTCTGCCGCCATACTGGCTACATAGAAATGGAATTTGCTCGTGTTTAACCTGGATTTTAGCAGTACCTTGGTGATGTACTCTTGTTAAGGGTTTGAGCATTCGCTTATTGGGTGTTTGTTTGATATTTTATCGCTATGTTATAGCGTAAATGGTAAGATTGGAAATTTTTCAACCTATTTTTTAACTAACGAAAGCATATGGTGATAGGTAAACATCTTGCCTCATCGATGACGTCACAGTCATTTGAGATAAGCTTGAGTATGATTTGTATTTTCTTTCTTTTTCTACAAAGAATGGTAAGTTAATACATCTTACAAAATATTTAGTTATATAAAATAAAAGGATTATGTTATTTTAAGAAATTTTTTGTCCTTTCGGTATGCTTTCTTTGGATAATCTTCAATCTGTTTTAAAGATTATCTAGCGTTCATGTTTATTTATGCTACGCAGTCCTCAGTCTAACGTTACAGTAATACTCTTTGTATCGATATTTATGAAAAGTACATTTCTCTTTAAAAACTAAGTTTTTAAATTATGCTAGATGAAAGGAATATGTCATTTTCCAATTATATTGGTCCTTTTAGTATTTTTTCTTTAACTAATCTGTTTACAAAGATTAGAGAGAATTAGCGTTCAGTTAATTTTTATACGATGTAGTATTCATGACAATCAATATAGTCTCACGATTCTTTGGATCGTTGTTTACTTGCTCGTTTTTTGGAATACAAAATTTATTCGTATAATATTTACAAATGTTTCAATTGTTAAATGAGACTATTCGTCTTTTATTGGAACCCCTTAACATCAAGGGTTGATTTAAATATATAGATATATTCTTTATTCCTATATCTATTCATGTAATATGTTAATATTTTATATTAAATATTTTGTTACATTTTATATGGAATTCAGTGACTATTGCATTCCCATTCAAACCCTTGACAGAATAGTAAGTTCTCCCTCTACGGGCGTGCACTGTATACTTTTGGTTTTATACCAAAGAGTAAAAAATGCAAATTTTTAGTGCTAAATTTGTGCAGTGAATTTTACTCAATACAGTGGAGGGTGCTTCTGTTCGGACCTGTCGTTATCCTAGCCTCAGACCTATTTCAAGCTCCCGGACCCATGGGAGAAGTTAAGTTGAGCGGCAAAGGGAAGCGAGAGGCTTAGCCTGCCGCTTAACGTCTTATAAAGCGGGGTTTATACGGGCGAGCAGCTCGTCGAGCCTGGCTCGACAAACCTGTGTTTGAATTGATGTTCGAGCGTGTAAACGGGCTATTTGGTTGTCGAGCGCACTCGTCGAGCGTGCTCGTCGAGCGGCTCGATGAAAGTCAGGCTCATCTTGACTTTTGTGGGCGGAGCTACTTTGTTTGACGAGCGGTGTGAACGTGTGAACGGGTGTCGAGCATCGAACCTCAGTTGTTATTCAAACCTGCTAGAGGAAACATCATCAAAGAAATGAATAATGGCTGCCATTAATGAAAACAAGAATGAGAAGGAAGTCTTATTTGATTTCATACATACATATCGGGCTCATCAAGCTTTATAAAAAGTTAAATCAAAAGACTATTCCAATAAAGTAGCCAGAAACAAGGGAATAGCGGACACTCAGTCTTTCATGTGGAGTTATGGCCTTCCTCATAGTTGTATTTTCATAAGTAATGAAAGGGCTGACACGATTCAGTAGATCAATGTACGTGTCTTCATCCATACGCAAATAATTGCGCCAGTCATCTGGCTCTAATTTTAAAGCAACAAGCAAGTTGGTATATGAAAATTTCTCTCTTTTGATCTTTTTTTTTCCTTCTTGGTGCCACTGCTAAAGCAATGGCTATCAAATCGTCCTGGTCGAGAGACATGTTGACGTTGTTTTAGCACGAGGCACACTGAGGCTCGATGTACTGTCTGAAAGCTCTTCGAGCCGTTCTACAAGTAGGTTCGACAACCGGGCTCGGCGAGCTGCTTGGCCGTGTAAACCCCGCTTTAGACCCGAGCAGAAGTCCCCTCAAGCATTTTCTGTTGACGATCCCCAGAACGCTCGCCCTCACCGTAGGTAAGGCGAGGTAAAAGCGTTTAACTGATATCGCGCATCAGGCGCGAAGCTGAAAACAAAATTAAAATCATCCCAGACAGGTAATGAGCATTTAATGTTCTTACCTCTTAAAAAGAGCTGAACTTGATGGCGCGTGCCAAGTAGCTGAGCATGATGGCGCTCGCCAGGTGGCTTAGCATGGCGCCTCGCGCCAAGCTGAACGTAACCCTTCGCGCTAAGCTGAGTATGTCGCCTCACACCAAGCTTAACGTGACGCCTCACGCCAAGCTGAGCGTGACGCCTCGCGCCAAGCTGAGCGTGACAACAACAGAGTGTTGGTCATCTAGCTTTCACTAGACGTGATCGGCATAGCTCCGAGCGTCTGAATCGCGAGCGTTTTTTAATCATAAGCGTTATTATTAGCGTCAAGAGCTTGCATTACATCAAGTAGAACTTGATGTGTACATGACCATGAGCGTCTAGCGTTGGAACTTTGTTACGCCAGGCACTATATTAAGAAATAAATATTAACTAGAAAGATATTATGTTCTCAGACCAAGGCCTGCTTGAACTAATTCTTGGTTGGGAGAGCTAAAATTAAACCTCTAAAGCATTGAGGCAGAATTCAGAACCTTAAGGAGTTGACTCCTAGGAAACAAGACTCTTTACCTAGGTTAGAGACTTGTAAGAGGAAAGGAGTGACTTTCAGAAACTCATGAGAGTTTTCTGAAGAGTTTCAATTTTATTTTTGCACCTGCTGCTCCTCATTCCGCCTTCAGAGTTTTCCGCTAAGGAAGACGGCAAAGGAGTCTCTGTTTATTATTTTATTATTATTAATAGCCAAGCTACAACCCTAGTTGGAAAAGCAATATGCTATAAGCCTAAGGGCTCCAATAGGGAAAGATGGCTCAGTAAGGAGAGGAAATAAGGAAATAAATAAATGATGAGAATAAATTAACATTAAATCATTCTGAGAAGAGTAACAAAGTCAAAAGACAGTGCTGATAGAGCAGTGCTTTAGCGCGTCCTCAGTGCAGCATAAAGAACCTAACTGCAGATGTTGGGAGAGGAAGCGCGTTCGGCTGCAACAGCAGGATGTGCATTGGGGCTTTTGTAAGAGAAGGCAGCCCCCCTTTTTTGCTGTATACGGCCTGTCAGGATGTCAGAAGTTGGCAAAGCTTTAGTCCAGACTGATAAGGATCTTGTTCCTGAGTCTGGTGTTACGGTACAGGCACCGCCGCTTCCGCCAAACTGTTTTCAGTCTGCTGAAATGCGGAGCGTGATGTAAGCGATGAGGAAGGCGAGTTCGCGATCAAAGTTTTCTACACTGGTGTCACCTAATGTTGATCCTAGTTGGACTATGCTGCTGGCATGAAGCAACGGCTCTCATCTTTTATGCAGTCTTATCAGCCTGCTGTTAGCAAAGCGTTGGTTCATCATGATTCTTTTCAGGACGCATTGTCGCACAGGCGGCCTACCAACAAGCTAATTTGGAACAGTGTGATAAGGCTTCTATATCCCATTGAGTGTCTTCTCTTGATACCAGACATCAAACGGCCAAGCGTGTCATAGAGCGTTTGCCTTCCAAGCGCGGCGACGATCGCTAGGCAGCTAAGCGCGACATTGGGCGTCAAGCTGAGCGTGACATCGGGCGTCAAGCTGAACGTGACGTCAAACAAACCGTGCCGTCCAACGTCAGTCACATACTGTTCAAGCTACGTCCAGAGGACAAAACCTCTCTATGGAGACTCGTAAGACTTTGCTTGCAGCAATAAAAAAGGTCCACTGGATGATCTCTTTAGATCTCCAGGATGCTTACTTCTACTTCCTCATCCATCCGAACTTCAAACTACCGGAAGGTTCGTGTATGGGAGGAAGTTGTTCAGTTTTGAGTTCTTTGTTTCGGGCTAAGCACCACCCCTCAAATAGAGGGAAGAAGTATTCCAGTTTTGGGGCCTTAGGCTTCGGCCTCACCACCGCCCCTCTAGTCTTCACAAAGATCATGAAGAATGTGACAAGCATGCTCCACTCAAGAGGCATCAGAGCCTTCTTGTACTTGGATGATTGGCTACTAACAGCCCCCTCACTCAATCGCTGTCTGGAGGATTTGCTTCTGGCAATGAGTCTGTCAGAGGAGCTAGGACTTCTGGTAAATTCAGAGAAGTCTCAATTGATCCCTTCACAGAAGATCCTTTATTTGGGGATGGAGATTCATAGTCTGACTTTTCAGGTTTTTCTATCACCTGCAAGAATACAGCTAGCTTTTCTAAGGCTTTGTGCTTTTCTAAATAAGGAGTTTTGTTCAGTGAGGAAGTGGATGAATCTCCTGGGAACCCTCTCTTCACTAGAACAATTTGTATGTCTGGGGAAACTAAATTTACGACCCCTTCAGTTCCATCTCAATTGCCATTGGAGCAAAGAGGGCAGCCTCGACAAGGAGAGCATTCCTCTTACGGAACCAATAAAAGAGTGCCTTCGTTGGTGGAACAACATAAAAAGGCTCCAGGAAGGTCTCTATTTGGAACAAAAGAGCCCAGACCTTGTGTTGTTTTGCGACGGGTTGGACTCGGGGTGGGGAGCAACACTAGGAAAGTCAGAGATTGCGGGTCTGTGGACAAAACAACAGCAAAGTCTCCCCATCAATCAAAAGGAGCTGTTAGCAGTCCTGTTGGCTCTCAAGGGGTTCGAGAAGCTAGTACTGAACAAAGTAATACAAATCAATGCAGACAATACCACAGCTTTGGCCTACATAGCGAAACAAGGGGGAACGCATTCGAGGCCTCTTTACGAGATAGCAAAAACTCTTCTCGTTTGGGCACATCAAAGAAAGATATCCCAGTTGACAAGATTCATTCAAGGGGAAAAGAATATGAGGGCAGCCTCAGCAGGAGGATTCAAGTTCTCCCCACAGAGTGGACACTGTATCTAGATGTATGCAAGAAACTTTGGCGGATTTGGGGCCGCCCTCTCATAGATCTATTCGCAACTTCAAAAATCAGAAGACTAGAGAATTATTGCTCCCCAGTTCCGTATCTCGAAGCGTCACACATAGACGCGTTCCTGATGGACTGGTCACACCTAGCTGTGTACGCTTTCCCTCCATTCAAAGTGCTGTACAAAGTACTACAAAAGTTTGTGTCTCACGAGGGAACCAGATTGACGT
The DNA here is from genome assembly GCF_036898095.1 of Palaemon carinicauda. NCBI lineage: Eukaryota > Metazoa > Arthropoda > Malacostraca > Decapoda > Palaemonidae > Palaemon > Palaemon carinicauda. The sequence goes on along the minus strand of NC_090745.1, from coordinate 57,083,333 downwards.
TAATAGCCCCCTTCTGGCCGTCAAGAGGTTGGTTCACAGAGGTACTGGAATGGATGGTGGATGTTCCAAGAGGCTTTCCATTGAGAATAGATCTTCTCAGACAACCCCACTTGCCAAGAAACCATCTAAATGTTCAAGCTCTACGTCTGTCTGCCTTCAGAGTATAAAAAAACTCGCAAGATCTAGAGGATTTTCGAAGGAAGAAGCCAAGGCTATTGCTAGAGCAAGAAAACTTCTACTATCAGGGTATACCAATCCAAGTGGAATGTTTTTATAGCATGGTGTAAAGCTAACACAATTTCTTCATCCTATACCTCTATAGCTCAAATTTCCAATTTCTTTTTAGAGCTTAGAAGAAGGCACAATTTCTCCTCCTCAACCATTAAAGGGTACAGGAGTATGTTAGCAGTGGTCTTCAGGCATAGACATTTAGACCTCTCGAATAACAAGGACCTTCAGGAACTCCTTAGGTCCTTTGAAACCTCTAAAAAACGTCAACAGGATTCACCAGTCTGGAATTTAGACGTGGTTTTAAAATTTCTTATGAGTGACAGATTTGGACCTTTGAACTCTGCTTCTCTTAAAGATCTGACTTTAAAGACTTTATTTTTAGTAAGCTTAGCAACAGCTAAAAGGGTCAGTGAAGTTCATGCTTTTAGCAAAAACATTGGCTTTAGAAATGGCTAAAGCTATATGCTCCCTGCAGCTTGAATTTCTAGCAAAGAACGAACGTCCTTCTCACTCTTCTCATCTTTCGAAATTGCTAACCTCTCTGATTTGGTGGGTGAGGAGCTAGAGAAGGTTCTTTGTCCTGTTAGGGCACTAAGGTTCTATTTAGGCAGGACTAAAGGTTTAAGAAGCAATTCAGAAGCTCTTTGGTGTGCAGTCAAAAGCCTGCTTTTCCTATGTCTAAAAACGCCTTATCATATTTTATAAGACTTTTGTTTTAAGAAGCTCACGCACACTGTGGTGAGGCAGACCTTAAGCTCCTGAAAGTTAAGACCCATGAAGTTAGAGCTGTGGCAACTTCTATAGCTTTTAAACAAAATTGTTCTCTGCAAAGTATGATGAATACAACGTTTTGGAGAAGTAATCTGTATTTGCATCACTTTATTTAAAACGTGTCTAGACTCTTTATGAGGACTGCTACACTTTGGGTCCATTCATAGCAGTGAATGCAGTAGTAGGTGAAGGATCTACCACTACACTCCCTTAATCCCTAGTACCCTTTTCCCCTCTTGGAACTTTTATATATTTTTATGATTGGAGGAAACTGTTAGACAATCTTCCACAATCTTTGACTTAGTCAGGTAGTCATTTGTTCCTTGAGAGCGCCCGGAACAAGGGTATTAGTTGAGGTCCTGTCAGCATAGAGGTTATTTACCGTTTGACAGCTCCTAGAGTTCTTCAGCTCCCTGGGTGGATCGCTGGTTCTCAAATGACAGCAGACTTATTAATGCAATACAGAGAACCATTGAAGTCAGCTTCCTTAATAGGTACAAACCCTTAAGCTAGTTTTGTTTTAAACTCTTAAGTGAAATTCCATTAATGTTGCTGTCTCTGACCTGCCACCAAGGGTGTCAATCAGCTATTATTATATAACCAACGGGTAAGTTTAAATGTTTAAAAATTATATTTTCATAAAATAAATTTTTGAACATACTTACCCGCTGGTTATATAACTTAAAATCCCCCCCCCCCTCCCCCTCTAGAGACCTATGGGCATGGAAAATCTGATACTATGAGGGATAGTTCGACCTAGCTCCGTGGTGGCACTAGTGTATACCTGGCACATCTATGCGATTGCTGCGAGTTTTGAATTTCTGCCAGACCGAAGCATAAAGCTATTATTATATAACCAGCGGGTAAGTATGTTCAAAATCCTTTTTTATTATGAAAATATCATGTTTCATACACGATCGTAAACTGTAATGTTATTGTTTTTTTTTGTTACTCTCGCTCTCCCCCGCACTGATGATAAAAACCTGTTTAAGGTTGCTATCGTATGTTTTATACTATTTGAAATTTTTATCATTCTTGCTCTCAACTGTCCATATAAAAGCTTGTTGTCATGTTAAATAAAACTCATTTGCATTCACCTCGCCTCTCTTTATTTTCACCGAACCACCACCTCGCAAACTACCTAACCCTGACACATTTTTCTTTCTCTCTCTCTTTTTTTATTATGAATCTACTTTCCATTCTCCCTTCGATGGATTGAAGGGGTTGAAAAGGCATGCTACAGTAGAAATATATTGAAGACGTTGTCCTTATGGCCACACATACACACACACACACACACATATATATATATATATATATATATATATATATATATATATATATATATATATATATATATATATATATATATATATATATATATATATATACCATGCTAGGCGGTATACCCTGCCAGGCGGTATACCGTGCTAAGTGGTACTTAACATGCTAGGTGGTATTTACCATACTTAGCGGTATTTACCATGCTAGGCAGTATATCTTAGCAATCCATGTTTGCCAAAGGTTATAATTATATAAGCGGATGAGCAACCTGGTGGAGTAGTGAGAGATTTAGGTGTGGAGGAAATGCCCCTTTAAGACTCGATGAAGTCATTGGAAGCAGGGAGACGGAAATGGTTTAAGGCTTAAGCCATGGATATCAAATGATACTATATTTATAATAAGGAGACAAAGAGACAAATTGATTAATGAAAATTTTTGAGGAAGTAATGAAAATTACAAGGTAGAGCATGCTATGTATTCCATTATTGATAGCGAGGTCAAAAGAAAAGCCAGGAATGACCGGCGAGAATATCTAGACAGTAAAGCCGATGAGGCTGACAAAGCTATGAATTCAGGGAGTGGCTATGGTGTAAGAATGGCTCATAGAATTATTAATGAAATCTCGACTGAGGCAAAGAAGAGGCATTCACCCACCAAAAAGAGAAATGCATCTGTTGTAACAACAGAATAGGAAGGAAGACAACGTTAGAGGGAACACTTTAGTGAGGTTACGAATAGGAGATACAAAGGGAGTAATTTGATTGATATGCCTGAAACTGATGAAGACCTTGATGTGCCCATGATTGAAATCAGTATTTTTGAAGTCAAAGCTATCATTAAAAAAACTCAAGAGATGGAAAGCCCCTGGATAAATTGGAATAACTGCTGAGATGATATAGGCTGGAAATGAAGTGACCTCCAGAATACTTACATGATTACTTTGTAGAATGTGCCATAAAGAAGTTAGGAGTGTTGGCGAAAATGACAAAAAAGGTGACCTTACTGATTGCAGTAATTACAGAGGCATAACACTTACGTCAGTTGTTATGAAAATATATAGTGTGCTTATTCTAAAGAGACTGGAGAGAAAATTTGATGAAAAGCTGGGAGATGAACAAGCAGGATTTAGAAAAGGTAAAAGTTGCACTGACAAAATTTTCACTTTGGGACATGTTGTACAGCAATGCATAGAAAATAGAAATCTACTTTTGATAGCATTTGTGGACTATAAAAAGCCTTTGATAGTGTACACCGGCCAGTTTTGTGGAGAATCCTGCGTTATTATTGAATTCCTCTTAAATATGTGAATTTGATTAAGTCTGTTCATGAGCTTAGCAAGTGCAAAGTTAATGTTAATGGACTCCTATCAAATGAATTTCCAGTGAAAAGCAGAGCACTCCAAAGGAATGTGTTGTCACCTATGTTGTTTATCCTCCTCATGGATTTTGTAATGCACAGATGGTGGAGAAGGATTGGAGTGGATTGGTGACAAGAAATTAGCAAACCTAGAGTATGCTGATGATTCTGTCCTTGTTAGCAGAACTACACTGGATTTGCAATGCTTCCTTACCAGAATGCATGAAATATCACACGAGGTTGGGCACAAGATAAATAAAAGAAAGACAGATATGATGAGAACGGAGTATGCAATGGAGGATAAAATCTCTTTGGAAAGAGGAAGGATTAATGAGGTAGAATCATTTAAGTATTTAGGGTCTTTAGAAATTAGTGAAAGATTGAAAAACGCCAATCAAACAACGACTAGATTGAGTAAAATTTGGAAATCAAATGGCCTGAAATTACATATAAAAATCAGACTATATATCAGTTTAGTGAGATCGGTGTTACGATAAGGACATGAGGCATGGTATGACAATGAAACAATCTCCAATGGATTTAGTCGATTTGAGAACAAAGTCCTCAGAAGAGTATAAGGAGTTATATGTGGATGAGATCATGCTCAAGGGTAGATGGAGATGCTTTAGGCATGCTCTTTGCACTCCATAAGAGAGATTAGTTCACTAAACGTTCAACTGGGCTCCAGGCACTAGAAGAGTTGGGAGACCCAGGCCTACATGGCTGAGGGCTAATAAGCGCGGAGGAGGAGATGATGAGTGGAGAAGTATTGAATTAAAAGCTGAAGATAGAGACGACTGGCGAAATTTAACCGAGGCCTTTTGCGTCAACAAAGGGTTGGAGGATATATATATATATATATATATATATATATATATATATATATATATATATATATATATATATATATATATATATATTACATATATATATATATATATATATATATATATATATATATTACATATATATATATATATATATATATATATTACATATATATATATATATATATATATATATATATATATATATATATATATATATATATATATATTATATATATACAGTATATATATATATATATAGAGAGAGAGAGAGAGAGAGAGAGAGAGAGAGAGAGAGAGAGAGAGAGAGAGAGAGAGAGAGAGAGAGGGGGGGTTATTTCTTAAACCTCTTGTTCCACATACTGTATTGCAGTTTATCATTATTATTATTACAAGATAGATACGTATCTATAAACACCTAAAATCAACTTAAAAAAAAAAACCTATACAGGTAGCCATTCGATCAGCTAAATTAATTACGGTACTTGATTTTAGTCAAGGCTTACAGAGGTGACTATCATCAGAAGTCAAACATCATCATTACATAATACCCTTCGACATCCATGGAAGCGAGTGCGGGGCTAGTAACCTCATTCCATTAACAATCGATATTCCATTGCCTCCCACTTCTGAAAAATCTACTATGCCTCTGTTAATTCAAACAGTTTGTCATAAACGGTGCAATCAGTCGACTTTGATTTGTCAAAGTTATCAAATTTCCAAAAAAAGCCTTAGACTCCTTAATTAACAATCACCCCTCAAAGGGTGAAAGACACCGTGTAACAGTACACCCACACGCAGTCACAAGTTCTCTCGGTATGTTGGTGCTCAAGTATAAACGACTTTGGGATCTATGACTATAATATTCACTTTTTTCAAACAGGACTGTCAACTGGGTTTCCTATATGTAGCTTAATTCAGGCTAAAAATAGGGAGGTAAACAATAATATAGTACAAATGAAAGACCACTTTCAGGATAAGAGTGTGATTACTATCATCCGTTTCTACAATAATCAAAAAGCTTTGTGGAAAAGATTATTAGG
>NC_090745.1:57047821-57072821 GCF_036898095.1 Palaemon carinicauda | reverse complement strand
AGGATATACATGAAAATAATATTAACCTTTAAATTAAAGGAATAATACTTTTCATAGAAACAGATTGATAATATTTATACTCTGGATAAAAGAATAACAAGAAAAATCAAATTAGCATAAATAAGAAATTTTGGCAATTAAACAATTAGCTGCTATAATAGAAAAAAAAATAAATAAAAGACTAATCATATGTACTCAACTCAAGACCCATCACCAATATGCTCTATGCCATCTTGGAGTAATCGTGTCTCAAATAGTGTTACATCTACCACAGTCAATTATTTCTAACTAATACAGGAAGAGGAGGCATCCAAAGTTTGGCTACAGTTGCAGCAAACAACAGCTGATGGCTATTTTGGAATACTTTTGGTCTCCATTGAGAATTTCTCTAAAACGCTTAAATTCCTTTGGGTAAACAAATTCCTTCGTCAACTCCTCCGAAACACTTAAATTCTTCTGTTACAATGATAACGTTTCCAAACCACTTATAATTAATTGGGTTCCAATTTTAACGCCTTCAAAAAGCTTAAATTCTCTTGGGTTCCAATGTCAAGTCCTCTAAAACACTTACATTTATTTGGGTTCCAATGTTAACTCCTCTAGAACGATTACATTCCTTTTGAGTTCCAATGTTAACTACTCTAAAACACTTCCCTCCCATTAAGTTCCAACGTTAACTCATCCAAAATGCTTAAATTCCCTTGGATTCCAATGTTAACTCCTCTGAAACTGCTTACATTCCTTTGGGTTCCAATATTAACTCCTCTAAAACCCTTATATTCCTTTGGGTTCCAATATTAACTCCTCCAAAACTCTTACATTCCTTTGGGTTCCAATATTAACTCCTCTAGAATGCTTACATTCCTTTGGGTTCCAATGTTAACTACTCGAAAACACTTCCATTCCTTCAGGTTCCAACATTAACTCATCCAAAATGATTAAATTCCCTTGGATTCCAATATTAACTCCTCTAAAATGCTTACATTCCTTTGGATTCCAATGTTAACTCTTCTAAAACGCTTACAGTCCTTTGGGTTCCAATTTTAACTCCTCTAAAACCCTTACATTCCTTTGGGTTCCAATATTAACTCCTCTAAAACGTTTACATTTATTTGGGTTCCAATATTAACTCCTCTAAAACGTTTACATTCCTTTGGGTTCCAATATTAACACTTCTAAAACGCTTACATTCTTTTTGGATTTCAATATTAACTCCTCTAAAATGCTTTGATTCCTGTGGGTTCCAATATCAACTCCTCTAAAACGCTTACATTCCTTTGGGTTCCAATATTAACGCCTCTAAAACGCCTAAATTCCTTTGGGTTCCATTGTGAACTCCTCAAAAACTCTTGCATTCCTTTGGGTTCCAAAGTTAACTCCTTTAAAACGATTAGATTCCTTTGGGTTCTAATGTTAACTGCTATAAAATACTTACATCCCTTTAGATTCTAATGTTAACTCATCCAAAATACTTAAATTTCTTTAGATTTCAATGATAACCTATCCAAAATGCATAATTCCTTTGGATTCCAATGTTGACTCCTCTAAAACGCCTAAATTTCTTTGGATTTCAATGTTAACTCCTCTAAACCCTAGAATTCCTTTGGGTTCCAATGTTAACTCCTCTAAAACGTTTAAATTACTTTAAGTCCTAACATTTACTCCTTTAAAACACCTAAGTTCCTTTGGGTTCTAATGTTAACTCCTTCATTACGCTTAAATTCTCTTGGGTTAAAATGTTAATCCTCTAAAATGCTTAAATTACTTTGGGTTCCAATGTTAACTACTCCAAAACGCTGAAATTCAACAAAGAGCATTAGAATTCCACTTCTTGTCCTAAACGTCATCAAGCTTGCCAATGTAATCAAATCTCGTGTCAGTCACCAACATAACACACGACTTAATCTTGGAAAAAAAATGTTGGATTAATCTGGCCTTGTAATAGCATGTGCTTCTTTCTCCTTGGACAGCCGATACTATTCTAGAGAATGAAGGTAACTCAGAGAATGAAGGTAACTCATTCATAAGAAGCAATTGAGACAAGTATATTCAAATGACTCATGTTTCTTAACAACCTATTACTTCCAGTACTAAGATTACATTCCAGAGGTTATCCTACACTTCTTTTTTTTTTTTTTTTTACAATACTTTGACATTTTTTATTAGGAACTACAGTAGAACTGATTCACACAAGATTTACTTTAAACACAACATATTGATCGCGTAAAAATTAATGAATAAAAAAAATGCTGCGTGAGTGTGGAACAAAATGACAACAGTAACTTTCTAAGAACAGTTGAGTCCGTCTACTAAACAAACCAAGAACTACGGAGGATAAAAAAAAAAAAAAAAAAAATTAAAAATTAAAAAGCATAAAACTTGGAAAACTGGGTTTAAGCCCAAGTCGTGAGGAACCAAAACACCAGGCTGGCAGGGCTTGGAAGGTAATCGCCCTGAGTAATCAGAGCTGTTGGGCAGGTAAAACCGGAAGTGTAGCAAAGACAAGGGTGGGGAAGAGCGGAGTGGCAGGATAAATGACAATACTCAACATTTTCACGAATGAGTACATATTCTTGCTTTATTAGAAAATGATGTGACCAAATTAATCAAGAAGCTTTATTATCCAACCTGTCTTATACATGAATTTGATAAAAATACCGAAATCCTACATATAGATCAGGATCAAACCAACACAAACCGTCAAAGTGTTATGTAAATAGCTACGCCAGACATACAAAATTAAAGAGAAAAAGCACTCCGAAATAATATAAACAATTCAACGTGATAAGCGAGGGCCAGTAGCGATATGCGTGACAGAAAAACAAAAAGTGTGGAGAGAGAGAGAGAGAGAGAGAGAGAGAGAGAGCTACAAAAATAGATTTACCAACTCAGAAACCAAATAAAACATCATAAATTCCCAACAATTTATAAACTATCAAGGGGCCGACATAACTTATTCTTTCACCTTATACTTATAGTTAAAGTCGAGAGCCGGGATTTTTACTTGCCATTTTTCTCCAGTTTTCACCTCGATCTGCACTGGAACAAAGGACATTACATTAAATTCAGTAACCTGAAGCTTCAGTAGGAAATGAAGCTAAGAAATGCACGTACAGAAAATGGAAATTGCCTCCACGTTCTGCACTTGGACGCCACTAAATGAGGTCATGTGCAGTGAAGCATACTACTCTATCATTCTATACAAGCATCATAAACGTTTCGTAAAACAATTTCCTGGTAGGTAAAATGTTTAAATGAAAAATAAAACTATATGCTTGTTATACATACATATAATATATATATATATATATATATATATATATACATACTTCTAACAAAATCATTCTCTCTTCCGTGGAAATAACTTACACTTCATGGAAATTACACTCGATGAATGCAACTACTCCGACCAGGATTCAGACCAGGGCCAAGTTATGCCAAAGCAAAACTCAGCTTTTCCATTCGGCTATTAAAGACAATGCAAGACTAAGTGTAGTAGCGCCAAAGTCCTCTTATATTACTCTTTATCCTAATCATTGATTTTATAATGCGTAGAACAGTTGGAGATGGTAGAGAAGGATTGAACTGGATTGGTGATAGGAACTTAGCAGACTTGGGTATGCTGATGATGCTGTCCTTGTTAGCAGAACACCACAAGATTTGCAATGCTTGCTCACCAAAATGCATGAAACATCACAGGAGGCTGGGCTGAAGATAAATAAATGAGTATGAAGTATGCAATGGAAGATGAAATATTGGAAGGAGAAAGGATTAATGATATAGAATCATTGAAGTATTTAGGAACTATGATCTCCATTACAGGGTCTTTAGAATTAAAGTTTAGTGAAAGATTGAAAAAAAGCAAATCATACAATGGCTGTGTTAAGTGAAATTAGAAAATCAAATCGCCTGAAATTACATGTAAAAATCAGACTATATATCAATTTAGTGAGATCAGTGTTACTCTATGGACATAAGTCATGGTATGACAATGAAACAATCTCCAATATATTTAGTAGATTTGAGAACAAAGTCCTCAGAAGGATCATCATCATCATCTCCTCCTACACCTTTTGACGGAAAGGGCCTCGGTTAGATTTCATCAGTCGTCTCAGAAGGATATTGGGAGTTCAATGGCCGGACAGAATTAGAAATGAAACTAAAAGAGGGATTACTCAAGTGTAAGTACCATACATGGATGAGATCATGATGAAGGTGTGACGGGCCGAGAGAAGGTTGTGACTTAAAGACAGTATGAAAGCAACTGAGTGAGTTTATTATAGAACACTCTCCTTTATATACAAAAGCTCAAAGCAACAAGAAATTTCATGTTCAAGAACAGACACCTTTACAGATGAGAAAAACAGACATGTTTATTCTGGTTCTTTTTAGTGCGAGGGAAGAGCGAAGATACAAGCATAATATATACACAAAATGGACTATGTACGATCGTGTGACACACGGTTGGTACATGGCTCCCCCCCCCTAAAAATGACATACTGTACATGTTAAATAGGGCGCCCTGAATCTGGAGTGGTAGTAGCAAAAACTGCGCCGATTAGCGGCAGTGAGTGGCTGTAGAAGTCGTTGGTTGGGGCGTGAGCGAGTGGTGGATGATGGGTGGTTTTGTTGCCACTCCGGCTCGTCACAGGATAGGCGTGTGTCCTACGGCATTCATAGGCGTGTGTGTCCTACGGCATTCATAGGCGTGTGTGTCCTACAGCGTTCATAGGCGTGTGTGTCCTACAGCATTCACGTCAGCTTCGGTTGAAGTTGAATAGTTGTCCTCTTCGTCACGAGTGGAGGCGTTGATGGAGGTTTTGAAGGTCATGAAGTGGCTGTCCATAAGGGCGTCAGCTTTGGTCATCAAGTCTTTTATGGGTAAACTATCGACATCGGATATGGCAGCGCAAAACGGCTTACCCAAAGGGCATGAAGTAGGTTCGCCTCACGAGGAGAGCCGTCTTCGGTAGGTTGCAGGCGAGTGATACTGGTCATTTTCCCAAGGGTGAGTGAAGCCCTTTGGTCCCCCAACAGTTGAGAGAGCTGAAAAAGCTTTGCTATACGGGCGGCTGGCGACGGCGAGTACTGTTGCAGAAAGTATGTTTTGAGGGCGTCATAGTAACGGTGAGAGGCGGGGGGAGTCACTCCTGGGTCACTAATGTGACGAGCCGAGAGAAGGTTGTGATTCAAAGACAGTATGAAAGCAACTGAGTGAGTTTATTATAGAACACTCTCCTTTATATACAAAAGCTCAAAGAAACAAGAAATTTCATGTTCAAGAACAGACACCGTTACAGATGAGAAAAACAGACATGTTTATTCTGGTTCTTTTTAGTGCGGGGAAGAGCGAAGATACAAGCATAATATACATAGAAAATGAACTATGTACGATCGTGTGACACACGGTTGGTACAAAGGATAGATGGAGATGGATTGGACATGCTCTTTGCCCTCCCCAAGAGAGATTAGTTCACCAAACGTTCAGCTTGGCTCCACAAGACACTAGAAGAGTTGGAAGACCCTGACCTACATGGCTGAGGACTATGAAGCGTGAAGTAGGAGATGATGAATGGAGAAGTATTGAAGTAAAAGCTCAAGACAGAGACGACTGGCGAAATCTAACCGAGGTCCTTTGCGTCAATAGGCGTAGGAGATGATATATATATATATATATATATATATATATATATATATATATGTGTGTGTGTGTGTGTGTTGGTGTGTGTGTGTGTAAATGCGAGCGTTATGTTTATTGACAAGAACGTGCATTTGTCGTTCATCATTGAGAATTTTTTTTTTTTAGATTGTATCCATTTCTCAAACACATAATCTCTCTCTCTCTCTCTCTCTCTCTCTCTCTCTCTCTCTCATATATATATATATATATATATATATATATATATATATATATATATATATACATATATATATGTATATATACACATATATACATATATATACACACATATACACACACACACATATATATATATATATATATATTATATATATATATATATATCACCATCAGTCGTAACTAGTCGACTGCAGGATAAAGGCCTCAGACATGTCCTTCCACTTGCTTCTGTTTATGATCTTTCTACGCCAGTCTATACCCGCAGAATTTTCTTAGCAAGTCAATCCATCGTCTTCTCTTCATTCTCCTACTTCTTTTGTAATCTCCAGGAACTCATTCTGTTACTTTTTATGTCCACGAATTATCTGTGATTCTCATAATAGGTCCTGCCTATGTCCATTTCTTAGAGAGAGAGAGAGAGAGAGAGAGAGAGAGAGAGAGAGAGAGAGCAATAACATCCATTGCGCTGTATGGAAGACAATGCAGTTGTTTTTATTAGTACTACACAGGAGATGAATAGTTTATTACGTTTGACAGTGTAACGTTATGATATCGAGTGTCTGATTCATTACTAGTATTGTTAGGAAAAAAATGAAACCAAAGCTTCGAAAAATAATGTAATTTAGAGTCTACAGTATTTAATCTAAGGACTTGAGCACGGGAGAACAATTCTCAAACAATTTTTAACTCTTCGAAATTCTCTCTGGATGACTGTAAAAGAGGGAGATCGTGGCTAAATTCCTTGGGAAGTTCCATTAGAGATTTGTTTGAGTTATTCTTGTGCGACACAATACGGAGATGAAAATTGGAAGTTAACTAGTGCCCGAGTAAACAGCACAGGGAACGAGGAACTCAACCAGCAAATTTATTAAAAGAAAAATCATATAAAAAGCGAGAACATATCATAAGATCTTGCTTTCCTTCGCATGATTATCAGAAAACTGATCGAATTGGGTTTTTGAATAACAAGGTACATGGGAATTAGATCAAAGTGTCGCGCCCCACTGAATATACCGAGTGACTTATTAACACATTGACCCTACATTCAAAAAATTCGAAGCCAGCTGAAGTGAGATCAAATCTGTTTGCTTAAAAATGGTTTGAACAACCAAAAACCAAGCAAGTGAAGCGAAATTACTTGGCTTTCTCACATGCAAAATTCTATACCAACCTCGGTTGGATTTTTCCTAGAATTGTTATTAAGATGAGGAAAATAACGGACTGTTTTCTTAACTAAGGAGACTTTCCAAGTTTTTAACATAAACCTCGCTTATACCCGAAATCTATCTAATTAACACACACGCTAAACTTGAAAAAATAAAATGAAGACGCACACAAGGTAGGAAATAAGCAACTCACCATCATGATATTTAAAATCAGGCCAAAAAAGAAAAAAAAATTGGGAATATACACAGAAAACACAAACGCGTGAAAAAATGAGAAACTTGCCCGAACCGCCAAACACCATTGTGTTCTGTTTTCTGATCACAGCAAGACACAATGCAAGATCAAGTTCCAGTCCCGATTTGATTAGTGGCGAAGATCAACTGACTTTGTTATTTGTCTCGAGCACTACTGTCGTCCGTAAGTAGTCAGACATTAGTCACCATTTCCAAGGCATGATTAGTCGCAGGACACAGTGAAAAGGGCAAAGGCTAAAGGGGTCTGCTTTTAGGAAAGGACGCAACTCACAATGACGCCATCGTCCATGGTGATTTTGGACAGGTTCATGAAAAAAATTGTTGGTTATTGTATTACGCATTCTAGTATAGAAATAACGAGAGAGAGAGAGAGAGAGAGAGAGAGAGAGAGAGAGAGAGAGAGAGAGAGAGAGAGAGAGAGAGAGAGTGTGCATAATGATTTGACCTAGTAATTTGCAACCCATAGCATTAGATTGACCATCAGTGTACATAATTTACTGTCTAGGTTGACAAAACTTGCGCTTCCCAAATATAGCCTCTACCAAGTGCATTCTTTTCTCCCCTTGAATCAAACCCCTGTCTTTTCCTCCAGCTCTTTTGAAGAATTACAATTATCTCTGGCCAGGAGGGCCAACCGACCTTTAAAAGAAAAAAAAAACACTGTAAGGTAAGACTAATGCCATCAGTACACCTTCATTTTAGACAGTTTAGATCGGGATATCTAAACCCTGAAACAACATTTTCATTACATTTAACCCTCTCCGGTTATCATGAGTGTGTGGTATGTGTATAAACTAATTCAAGAATTGGTTATGCAATTATGCAAGCTCTTCTAACCCTCATCTCAACATTATGGGGAAACAAATAATCATTTTATGGTACGTAAAGAACATGAATAGAACTTGTGAGTGAGGAACACAAGAACACATACATACATATTAATACTGTATATATATATATATATATATATATATGTGTGTGTGTGTGTGTGTGTGTGTGTGTGTATGTATATACTGTGTGTGTAGCCTACTTGTACATGCATAGCACAAAAAAAAAAAAAAAAAAAAAAAAGGATAGTTACTTTCACAGGAGCTCTGACACACACAAGTTACACACTAGGAGTGAGCAGGCTGCAGGCCAACCGGGACAGAGTAATTCTAGTGATGACCAATATCCTGTGCCGGGTGCTCTATCCATTTAACACTCCTAAAGTTCATTTCAATTTTCTTTTTCACTCTAAACTTCAACTGAACGAAGGATAATACAAAACATGTTGTACTAATCACAATGTGACACAGGTATTATTCCAGAATGGAATGAGCTAGAGGACTTCTTTAATAATATTAAAGCTCCCTTTACAGAAGCACAGATCGAAAACTTGTTACAAATGCAGTCAAAAGGAAATGACTGGCATCATGTTCATGAAAAACGGGAAGTCACAGAGGTGGCGAGTCTACTGTCTCTCTTGACATATTCTGCCTAGTTATCTTTCTGATATGGACATGTACGCACACACTTATATTCCTATTCTTTCGACCTTAATGGTCTTGCTGTGTGTGTGTGTGTGTGTGTGTGTGTTCTACAGCTTTAAAGTCCTAAGTAAAATCGAGTTGAGTGTTCCGGATGAGTGTTCCTACGATAAGTGAAGAGCGAGAGAGAAAGGGAGAAGTTGTAATTGTGTTTGATATGAGGTCGTTATATCATCTGGGAATATGTATCTTGTTATGAGGTCCTGGGGGTTCAATGTTAATTTACTTCATTAGAATTTACCGAGTATGAAAGTTTCGAGTTTCAATATTGGAAAAGAAAAGTGGAGAGTCGGATAGCAAACACAGCACTGCCAAAAAGAAAAGTAACGGCTATCTAATAGGGGCTGACGAATTTTGAGCGTTATAGTGTTCGGTGTCCATAATGTACAATGAGGGTTGCAAACTGTGAAATCTTACCAGGAAGTTTAATTCTCTAAATCCGCTAAATGAGGGCATGAAATGAGCTCTACTCTACTTGATGAAATATAAGAACAAAACATACCAAAAGAGAGATTAGTTTCTCTAATATATAGTATTATCAAACCATTTTTTTCATAGCTTTAGTTTCGGGTTTAGATTCTCGATTCAGCATTTGTAACGGCGCCTCAATTAAACCAGTAGTGTGTTTTTTATTTCTATTTTATAACATTTTCTTTCTCCATATATTGTATTTTATCTTTATTTTGAACATTACCATCACTGTGCCGTTTAACAGATTTCAAGTAATTCCTTTTTAAGCTCTTCTTATAGGCTATATCCATCCACGTATTTGTTTTCTATATCACTTCCATAAAAAGGGATGACACATTAACGCGCCACATTACTCACGGACTAGACAAAAGTAAATGACTAATACTTGTGCAAAACACCAGCAAGGTGCATTTATACGACACAGATTCTTTTGGTTAAACAACACACACATTACCAGAAAAGCGTGACTATAAACTGTATATAGCCTACATAGATAACGATGAAGGTATTGACATACGTATCTTGCTTGACGAGTAATGTACAAGTTACTGTCACAGAGGCAGCGTTGTCTGGGACGTCTCGTCCTGCTGTGACACAAATAACTCATTTCACTCTTTACGAACTACAACCAGAGCACATTTGCAATCAAGACGACGTCGTTCCCAGCAGGGAAGAGGGAGGACACATTTCCAAATCATTCCCAGCAAAACCGACTGCCACGGAGACAGACAACCATACCTCATTTACTCCATAATATTGCTATCATTATGTTGATTATACTTTTTATATAACAACATTTGCTTTCTTAGTTTAATTCTTTAATCAATGTTGTCCCCTTTTACTGTAACCTACTTATCTTTCAGACAAACAATTCAAGTTTAGTCTTCCAATAACCATTATTCCTGCAATCCTATGAGTTAGAGTCTGCTACGTATATATATATATATATATTTTTTTTTTTTTTTTTTCAAGGACGAAAATTTACCTGATGAGCTATACGGATATATAACCCCTTGCCTGTGGTGTTTATGGGAATACAAGATGCATGTTCATACACTTCTCATCACGACTAAAATTTTCACTGTCGTTCTTCTCCCTTAAAAAGAATATTCTAATGGTCTATCATTGCAGAGAAGTTGTCATAAACTTTGCCATCTTAGTTACCAAACAACCCTGTAAACTGTTTTCTAAAATAGTTAGAATATTGACTGGGCCTATTTCCAGAAACTCTTTGTCAAATCGCGACTTCCCATCTTGCAAGCAATCACCAGACCTTTCCTTCCAATGTCTATACAATAGAATAAATTCTATTAACCTCGGTTCCCTCTCTCCAGTCCCACCCCTTACGACTCAAAACATAATAACCATACCGGAACGCGACTGAAATTAATTTCATGATAAGAGGTCCGTAAATCAAATTCCGTTCTCTAATGAAATCAAAAACTTCATAACAAAATCTTTTAAAAAAGTGGCAGGAAGAAGAAAAGAAAACATCTCAAGGGAAAAGAAATATATCTATGAAACCCTCCTTTCTCAAGTACCCGAAAATTTCTGATAAGAGGGTCTCTAAAAATTAAGCCTTGGAAATATTACATAACACTAAAGGAAAATAACAAAACAGAACAAATGAAGCGAAGGAAATGGGAAAAGATAAAGCAAATGGCAAACATACGAACACATCATTCATCTCTCTCTCTCTCTCTCTCTCTCTCTCTCTCTCTCTCTCTCTCTCTCTCTCTCTCTCTCTCTCTCTCTCTCTCTCTCCTTATTGAAATGAAGCATGAAATGACAAGACTGCCATCTTTCCCATCAATAACAAACAAAACAAGCACTAGGATGCAGACAAACTCATTACTAACGATAACCACATGCAATATATTGCCGTCCTTTTCACATGCACACGGTGATGGCAGTTGCAGCAGTGGCTGTGACGTCACTATAGGAATATAGAATAAGGAAAAAGGACCCTAAAAGCCCCCATGAGAGAGAGAGAGAGAGAGAGAGAGAGAGAGAGAGAGAGAGAGAGAGAGAGAGAGAGAGAGAGAGAGTTTTAGGAGGCTTGCAAATTGCAATTAAAGTTTAAGTGGTGGAGGAAAGAAGGGACCCAAATGACCTGCCAAATGTATGCGCTTGAGTCAGAGAGAGAGAGAGAGAGAGAGAGAGAGAGAGAGAGAGAGAGAGAGAGAGAGAGATTCGGGAATAACATATGGCTACTAAAAAGAACTAGTGACACAGCAGGATGCCACGCAAATGCCTCGAATATCCTGAGAAGGCGCACTTCTTTTCTGTCCTGTTGCCTCTCTATAGAAGGAAAAGAAAGTCACTCATCTAAACCCGGTTTGTGTTCGGTCGGACTTGAAGTATTGTTTAATCTCCTTCAGCTCAAGTGAACTAACGTTTTCATTGATAAGATGATTTCAATAAGAAAATGCACCTGAATGCAAGTATCTGCTCGCACCCATTAACGTTCCGAGTCAAGTGAGTCATGGGGGAAAAATGTGATTACAAAGAATTTTAACATGTATCTTAGCAACAAAATCGAAATAACATTTTAAAATTAATTAGATATTGAAAATGCCATTAATGATTCCTTATAACCAAAGAACATTGCCTCAGCTTGATTACA
The DNA here is from genome assembly GCF_036898095.1 of Palaemon carinicauda. Taxonomy (NCBI): domain Eukaryota; kingdom Metazoa; phylum Arthropoda; class Malacostraca; order Decapoda; family Palaemonidae; genus Palaemon; species Palaemon carinicauda. The sequence goes on along the minus strand of NC_090745.1, from coordinate 57,060,914 downwards.
AATGAAAACAGACGTCTATTTAGTGCCCTACCAAGGGAATGGCCCATGCCAACGAGAACTGTTGGCTATAATCTACAACAACAACATATTTAGTGCGCTTGACTGAGTTTTAATTTGTTTATCAATATATTTGCCTTGATAGCGTTGAATGGCCTACCCAGCCCTAGAACCGACCCCTACCCTCAAACTTTCATACACTTATTAATCAAAAGCCTTATTCTAAAGTAGTGACCACCTCAGTGAAATAAAGCAATGAGGAAACATTTGATTCGTAAAGATCGCCTTAAGAAACACACTGTAGATCCTACTGGAGGTTCTTCATAATATTCCTTTCTTTAAGATACAACTATTACTCACTTCTAGTTTTCATTCTTCCATTTTACTTCTTCCTAATACTAAACTATTCAAACTTTACATTGCCACAACTTCTGCCCATTAAGTAATAAAAAAAAATCCTTTGTAAAATCTTTATGAGCCTAAAAATGTGACTTGGCATTCCTGTAGAACTACCTTACTGTAATCGAGTGGGGCTGAATAAAAGCTTATGGCAGGAGAGGAAACGTTTGGTAAAAGAGAGTTTCTGGAAGGAACTCAGTCTCTGACAGACTGCATTTGTGACACAAGCAAGGGCGGATGTGTTATGTTGTTATGTGACTCCATCATATAGTAGGATACAGAAGGAATTCTTTTAACTGGAAGATTTAAAGTTACCTGGTTGATGAGAGGTGGAAACAGCCACGCATAAAAATTACAAAATATCTCGTATTCCAAGAAGTATGAGAATATTTTGGAATGATAATTAAAAAAATAGCAGATATAAAGAAACAGAATATACATTTAGTTAGATAAGAAGGATTCAAATGAGTCTACATATTCAAGAAAAGTAAGTTTGATAACGAACAAATTGAGAGTAACACACTAAAAGAATAAAAAATTAGTTAAGGTGATGTTATTGGGTATGGGAGATATGGAAAAGGAAACTGAATTATCATTTGTGGGATATCATTAAGTAGATAATGTACGACATCCTTAAACATGGACGCAATTAGTTCATGTAAAAAAAGTCACAACAAATATTGTTATCGATGCCAAAAATATGTTTCTACTACTTATTTTTTGATTAGGGAATGCCAATTTTTGTATTGTATAAAAAAAAAAAATACCACAATCCACTTTTGGTGAGTATATAGCTTATCAAGTCCCCAAAGCTAATGCCACACAGCCCACGGATTCATGCAGTCACTTCAGAAGGGCTGGGGCTGTCCGGACCCTAAACATTGATATACCGAGTCAAGCGTATGTTGCCAAATCTTGGGTTGTGCCCCATCTATGCAATAAAACTGAACACCCACAGTATATGAGAGCTGTTTGGGTAAAGCGGTGTATTTTCCGGTTATTATCAACAACTCTCCAGCCAGATTGGCTGGATACGGTTGTATTTCTTTCAATCTCAGTAGACGCGTTGTTGAATAACAAAGAAATTATTGTTTGAATAGTATTCGATGTCACACTCTTTGCCAAGTTATCATTTCTTTCATTATTAGACAAGCGTGAGTGTAGTCGTAACTAAATACTGCAATAAACTCTGTGAATTACTCGAAATTCCAAATTTTCCCTTGACAAAAAATTAAACATATCTGACTAGTCAAATGAGCTGCAAGTCAATATAAACCATGTGTCCAGGCAAGTTCCGGAAAAAAAGAAAAAGCTATTTCTCAATCTAACACCCTCTTAAATAACTGGTTGGATAATATGCAGTCATTAAGTACGCAGTGCTTAATGGCAAACTTATCAGTACACTGGCATCCATAGTAATCAATAGATGGAAAGCAGACTTAATCCTGAAATCTGATTAGAAACTTTATTATCAGCTTTTCACTAAAACCAAAAATTTCTTTCAAGTATCTAACGAATTTTGTCAAGAACTTTGAACTTCAATGTCATCCTTAGAGATTTCAATTTCATTTAAGGGGGTAAACAGTACCAAGTAATGTAAGAATTACGATTTTGTGACCTTGATGACATTTCTAGATGCAGAGAACTTGGAATCCTTCCTAGAAAGCCTATTTTTTGACTGGTTTTATGGAATTTTATAAACTGTGGCATACAGAAAGAAAATCATATATACTGCAGTAGAGTATATTAAATGCCTTTGGTATACTATTATATTTTAACTCTTAATTCAACCTACTTCTCAGGAAAATGCGAGCTTAAAATTTTATCATTTATTCACTGAAATCCTTTTTGTCGAGTTGCTCAACAGCGCAAAATAGTGTTGCATATTTCTCAAAGAAGAAAAAAAAGGACCAATGTTTTAACATGGAGTGGAAAAGTCCGAGGGGATTTAGTAGACCAGTCTCATTAATTAGTGCTACAAAATTTAATGAAACCAGCTTGGTAACTTAATTTCAGCATTGTTCAACTGCGTCTAGAACCTACACTCTTCATTGTGGCACTAACTCTGAATAACATTTCCTAAGCATACCTCGCATTAGTAAATCAAATATCTAAAGGTCAGGAATACGATGTCTCGTAAAGACAATTAATAAGTCATAAAATAAAAACAGGTATATGGTTCCATCTCTCTCTCTCTCTCTCTCTCTCTCTCTCTCTCTCTCTCTCTCTCTCTCTCTCTCTCTCTCTCTCTCGTCAGAATCTACTACAAATCATAGCACAAAAACCTTGATATGAGTATGTGAACTTGCAAAATTAATAAAAATTATTTATACTCTGACACCAATCGTTTAAAGAACCTTCTCAGCAGATAGATCAAGAACCACATGTACATATAATTACCAGAAGGGTCACGGCACAATGAAACATTATTGGCGTAAATTTTGTCAAACACTATTTATGAGGGAAGAGATGTAAGGTGAATGAATACTCAACTCCAAAAGTCTCATGACAAGTTTAGATCAGGGGACATAATCGTAACTGTTATTTGAGTTCTCTTCAGCATTTTAAAATTGTTGATGTATTGATATTTCTTTCCTTAAAACAAATAATCAATACAAAGTGTCAAGAGATGATTCCCTCTTCAGAAAATCCATTTGCTTTACACAAACTTTTCTACATTAGCAAGGCACATGAATAACCAAGGTCATCGGCAAAGGCATCTCAGGCACAGCTACTGACGCATACTTTAATTGGGATACTTTACCCAACTTTAAAATGCTGAGAGAGAGAGAGAGAGAGAGAGAGAGAGAGAGAGAGAGAGAGAGAGAGAGAGAGAGAGAGAGAGAGAGAGAGAGAGATTGTTACCTCCACCAACGAAGTTGGAAGGAGGTTAAGTTATCGCCCCTGTTTGTGAGTTTGTAATTTGTGTGTGTGGGGGGGTTTGCTTGTGAACATGTCCCTGGCCAAAATTTTAATCGTAAATTAATGAAACTTGCAGGGATTAACTTATGCAAAAAGCTGGAAACTATTAAATTTTGGAAGGCCAAGGTCAAAGGTCAAGGTCACAGTCGAGCAAAATGTCTAATTTACATAATCAGCCAAAGTTTGGATATCGTTGTCACAGAGACTTCAAACTTGGTTCCTATTAGTGTGTGAAAATCCACGCCAAATAATACATGTTAAGGTCAAAGGTCAAGGTTGAACAAAAGGTCGAGAAATAAGGTGCCGCGGAGGTGGTCAGCGCTCTACTAAGTGCCCCTCCAGTTTTCTATATTTTTAGTCTAAAATTAGTAAAATTCCTAACGAACGACGAAAACTACAGACAGACGAGCGAGTTTTTTTCAAAACTGATGCAATGCCTTCCACATCACATTCCCCCTAGAACACAAAGTGTGGCGTGTTCAAAAACAGAAAATTTATATCTTACATGATTCCAAAGATTATACGGTGGAGTTTCCAAGGCCATCTTTATGAACATCAATTCCCTTAATTATGGTTGTGTTTATGTAGACATTTTTGCGTCATCATAGAAGAATTGTAATCTTGGCTTAGCACTGAAGCCTCATCTAACAAACCGAGAAGTATTTAATTCTAACCTATACAATAATTACTTGTTCTTCTTCCTATAAGGAAAAATACGAGCGAACGAAAATATAGGAGAAAGCTAACATCCTACTCTTTTGAAAACTTATAACTTTTGAATATCGAGCTGAAGTCTAAAATCCTATTTAATGACGAGCATTCTTGTAAATATATCGTTATGATTTAACATCAAAACTATAGCACATGAATATCCAAGACAGTGGTTAAGAGATAATTAATCATGGGGTTTTGCATATAAATTGGCAGCATACTGAATATTAGATATTTGCAATCAAACGGTGTAACATCTTGCGACCACTTCAGATGGGGTTTCTTTACTCAATGCCACTAACATTAATAAAAACAAAAACTGTCTCTGCTGTCTCATGCCAGCTGTTAAAACAGCAAAAGAGGGTGTCTCCTAGTTTAAGAGATTCGGATAATAACGATTCATTTTAAAATTTCTAGTTGACTAAGTTATGTACCCCCAAAAAATGTGGTTCCCCTAAAGAGAATGGGTACAGCTAAGGAACAAGACAACAGTAACCGTAATTTTCCTCACCAAACTCTAAATGAAGGAAACTTTGGGTAGAGGAGTCTAGCCAGAAGATATACTAGCATTTCCTCACCAAACTCTAAATGAAGGAAACTTTGGGTAGAGGAGTCTAGCCAGAAGATATACTAGCATTTCCTCACCAAACTCTAAATGAAGGAAACTTTGGGTAGAGGAGTCTAGCCAGAAGATATACTAGCAAAAGGTTCATCTGGTGCTCCTCCTCTCGAGTCCCTCGACTGTCACAATCTCTGACAATCACCCTACCATTACTGTATTCCAGCATCATCTTTAACTCCATCTAGCAAGCATCTTTGCAAGCTCTTGCTTAACCTCCGACCCCTTTCAAAAACACTTTAAAAATACATATCTATACCAAAGCTTTTGTCTTACAATCTCCACACATACAGTATATACTGTAGGTTTTCCATTATTCAAAGGTCACATCCATTCCAACGGATCCCTTCCCTCATTGAATTGATCTTATGTACACTACATAATTCACTGAACTGACTTCCACAAAAGTGTTTTCATAACAACCCATCTACTCATGCAACATTCCTATATACCTAACTAAATTAACTTTTATGCAACAATACATATTTGTTTCCTAATGCATTATTATTATTATTATTATTATTATTATTATTATTATTATTATTATTATTATTATTATTATTATTATTATTATTATTATTATTATTATTTCATAATCAACCAAGTGAAACATGGATGTTGGCCAAATTATGCTTAATCTCCCCCAGCTTCTTACTGTAGCACAGCTAACCATCCAAAGACGAAAAAAAGTCCTTAGATTATTTATTTCTAGAGAAAAATATCTATCCTATAGGTAGCTATGATAAATTTACGGAATTTCTTTTTATAAATGGTGGCTTTTATGCACAAATATTTTCCTAAAATTGGCATCAAGTGAAATAATGGAAAGACGCTGTCACAAACATTACCTTTGATACAATGTATTTCCCAACTCTCATTGTGCGTTAAAATATGATTCTGTGTTTACTTATTCAGATTTCTGGGTCCATTACATCAAAACCTGAAAAAAAAACTAGATCAATGAGGATAATATTATTTATGATTCTGCCTCTAACAGTCACAAAGTTTCTATCGAATGGGAATGGGTTTAGTGGAGCTTTGATTCATGAACCAATGTTGTTGATTTGATTATCCGTTACTCCTTGCTCTTTTATACAGGTGTATGATTTGATAGTATCTATGAAATGAATTATCTTTTAATAAAACAAGTTTCTGTAACGTCATAAACAAATTTCATTGGCAAATTACTACGTCAGAGGCGATTACCTGCAGCTTCGTTTGTAAGCAAATATTTTTTATTTATTTCGTAATCGATTTTTTTCGTTATCCTACGGTTAATTCTCATTAAGTATTGTTGTCACTTGCACCACAAATTTTGGATGCATCTTCGATACATTGATTTGCTTCTATTTATTCTAATTTAAATCTCACTACTCTACCCATACATCTCGAAGCTTACTTTGGAAACACGAAGGTCAGCAAACAACCAGTGAATTACGAGAGAGAGAGAGAGAGAGAGAGAGAGAGAGAGAGAGAGAGAGAGAGAGAGAGAGAGAGAGAGAGAGAGAAGGGGGGCTGTATATATATTTCGATATTAAAATAAAATTTCGAGTTCACTCCGTCCTGTTGAAACTTAGATTCGACATCCACTTATGTATTATGTTTCTCCCAATCTCGAAGTTTTGAAGACATTCAAAAGCACTGTAAAGCTTGGCGATTCAACTTTGTGTATTGAATGATACGGGGATTATACCTGGCGTACATTTCAAATTATATGGTCTATGGTTGATTTAAGCAAAATGTACTTAGAAGTAACCATATCTAGAATACTTACAGGTATAAAGATAAATGGAAAACCTGTCCAAAATGGGGCCAATTAGGGGATTATTGGAACTTTACACAAGCGCAATATTTATCTTTTGTTTTTGTATTATGTTCCAGGTAACAACTGTTTTTTTTTTTATATGTTTCTAAAAGTGTTGAAAAACCTTCCAGATAATGTTAAATCTTTGAGGTTACCACAATACTTCAATTGGTGAATATGATAGTCAAGTGTGGCGGCCATACATCTCAACTCGGGTAAAACCAAGATTGTGCGGTTGGTATAGAGTAGGTAATCTAATTCAAGCTTTCCTTGTATTTCTCAAAATGTTCTTTCCTAATAAAGAGCATTTGGCAATATCAGACGTTAATTTCAGCACCAAAATTACCTTTTAAAATAGAACTTATTAATTATATAGTTAGAAATACAAACTCACAATAAAAAGATCCGATTAACGTGGAGGAAATTTTTCATGTCACAAACCCACTAAAATTCAGGCTTTTGATTTTTGTTATGGTTTGATTTCATCCCATTCTTTTAGCAATGCAATTATTTTAGCTACACCCTAGTTAAGATGTTCAGTAACTCTTAAATATTCAAGTTTGAAAACAAAAGCCTCAAGAGGAATGCAGTCAAAACAGTTCCAAAGACAAGATGGATCATCCAAATGTCGTGACCATAATCTAAGGAATTTCTGACACTAGAGACATAAAACATAAGCACCAAGACCACCCCCAAAGCTAAACTTTATACTGGGTACAAATAATTACTTTCAGCAGATGCATAAATATATTACAAACAGACGCATTTAGTCCCACAACAGTTACCAAATGGAGTAACATTACTAATCCTCCAACAAGTGTAAAAAGAGCATATTACTGGCCTCTTGGAGACTATGTGATCAACGGAATTCACAATGAAAAAATACCATTATGTCCTACACCTCCATAATACTGGCCTCTTAGAGACTATGTGATCAACGGAATTCACAATGAAAAAACACCATTATGTCCTACACCTCCATAAGAATGAAGGGCAAGAGACTGAAAAATTTTACTATTCAAATCAGCTTCAGGGAAATGAATGAGGTATGTCGTTTCTTATTATGCTGATTATTGTCAAACATTTCAGCCAAAATGGTTGTCCTTTCATTCGAACAGTGAGCGACACTCATCTGGGTTACCAAGAAAAGAAAAATGTAGGATAGAGTGTAGCCAACCATTTATGTTCCTGATTTGCACCAAACAGGATTTCTTTAACGCATAAATTGTTTTAATTCTCAGGTGAAGAATAAACTCTGAGTCACATCTCTCAGTTGTGTATAGCTATTCTAAAGTGAAATAAGTTTTGTTCTTTTCAAAATGAGCCAAAGATAAGATTGTAATTTCAAGTAAATTGGGCTTACAATAAAGTGATCGTTTAATTCTTCTCTATAGTAAAGGATTTATTATTTGATCAGAGACCCTGTCTCATCATCCAGGTGTAAATATGTAACACTCATAATAAATCGCACTATGCTGACTCAATGATACCAACATCCCAGGCTTACATACTTATTTGGTATCGAAGAAGGATACTTAATATCAAAACTCCCACTAAAAGGTACACATTCAAAACAAAATCAACAAATTACTCCCTTGAAAATAATACCATACATAAAAAGAGCATTCAATACAGAATATACTTCTGCCAAGGCTACTCTATATTGAATACATTAATGCATGGTAATCATTTTTAAACTTAATTACTGAATTAGTTAGGAGTTTACCGTGTTTTGCTTATTAGACGTAGAAAATTATAGGCAACAGGATTTCCAGCATCATCTTTTCATAAAAGACCACCAAAAAGGGGTCACCCAATGAATACTTTTACTTATCTTTCTGGACATATCCTGCTAACACGCACACGACCGCAAACACACTCTTGTGACATCATCTATTTCCAACATCATTAACAAATGTAAAATAAAAGCACATATGTTTTCAATTACTCATTCCCGACAAACGTGTTCAAATTGTCGTGCCATTTCCAGTGATACAGCTGACGACAAAATTTAAGTGGTATAATTGCGATTTGCTATACGGTAAAAGCACAGTATCCAAAGGCCCTTCTTGTTAAGTAATCTCTCTCTCTCTCTCTCTCTCTCTCTCTCTCTCTCTCTCTCTCTCTCTCTCAATGTTGACCTTCGTGGCAAGACGAGAGAAGCCAGGGGCTGATGCCAGAAACCACAATAATAAGATGTTTAAAAAAATATTATTTACCTCTTCATTGCCATGTCTCCAGGTTACTGTTGTTTAACAGCAGAGGAACCATATTTAAGAAAATAAGACAAATTCATGACCAGTTTAGTTTAACAACAGAGGAGCAATATTAAAAAAAATACAAATAAGACAAATTCATGACCAGTTTAGTTTAACAGCAGAGGGACAATACTAAAAAAATAAGACAAATTCATGACCAGTTTAGTTTAACAACAGAGGGACAATACTAAAAAAATAAGACAAATTCATGACCAGTTTAGTTTAACAACAGAGGGACAATACTAAAAAAATAAGACAAATTCATGACCAGTTTAGTTTAACAGCAGAGGGACAATACTAAAAAATATAAGACAAATTCATGACCAGTTTAGTTTAACAGCAGAGGGACAATACTAAAAAAATAAGACAAATTCATGACCAGTTTAGTTTAACAGCAGAGGGACAATACTAAAAAAATAAGACAAATTCATGACCAGTTTAGTTTAACAGCAGAGGGACAATAGTAAAAAAATAAGACAAATTCATGACCAGTTTAGTTTAACAGCAGAGGGACAGTACTAAAAAAATAAGACAAATTCATGACCAGTTTAGTTTAACAGCAGAGGGACTATACTAAAAAAATAAGACAAATTCATGACCAGTTTAGTTAAACAGCAGAGGGACAATACTAAAAAAATAAGACAAATTCATGACCAGTTTAGTTTAACAGCAGAGGGACTATACTAAAAAAATAAGACAAATTCATGACCAGTTTAGTTTAACAGCAGAGGGACAATACTATAAATATAAGACAAATTCATGACCAATTTAGTTTAACAGCAGAGGGACAATACTAAAATAAATAAGACAAATTCATGACCAGTTTAGTTTAACAGCAGAGGGACTATACTAAAAAAATAAGACAAAGTCATGACCAGTTTAGTTTAACAGCAGAGGGACAATACTAAACATTTAAGACAAATTCATGACCAGTTTAGTTTAACAGCAGAGGGACAATACTAAAAAAATAAGACAAATTCATGACCAGTTTAGTTTAACAGCAGAGGGACAATACTAAACATATAAGACAAATTCATGACCACTTTAGTTTAACAGCAGAGGGACAATACTAAAAATATAAGACAAATTCATGACCAGTTTAGTTTAACAGCAGAGGGACTATACTAAAAAAATAAGACAAATTCATGACCAGTTTAGTTTAACCGCAGAGGGACAATACTAAACATATAAGACAAATTCATGACCAGTTTAGTTTAACAGCAGAGGGACAATAGTAAAAAAAATAAGACAAATTCATGACCAGTTTAGTTTAACAGCAGAGGGACAATACTAAAAAATAAGACAAATTCATGACCAGTTTAGTTTAACAGCAGAGGGACAATACTAAAAAAATAAGACAAATTCATGACCAGTTTAGCTTAACAGCAGAGGGACAGTACTAAAAAAAATAAGACAAATTCATGACCAGTTTAGTTTAACAGCAGAGGGACAATACTAAAAATATAAGACAAATTCATGACCAGTTTAGTTTAACAGCAGAGGGACAATACTAAAAATATAAGACAAATTCATGACCAGTTTAGTTTAACAGCAGAGGGACAATACTAAAAAAATAAGACAAATTCATGACCAGTTTAGTCTAACAGCAGAGGGACAATACTAAAAAAATAAGACAAATTCATGACTAGTTTAGTCTAACAGCAGAGGGACAATACTAAAAAAATAAGACAAATTCATGACCAGTTTAGTCTAACAGCAGAGGGACAATACTACAAAAATAAGACAAATTCATGACCAGTTTAGTCTAACAGCAGAGGGACAATACTAAAAAAATAAGACAAATTCATGACCAGTTTAGTCTAACAGCAGAGGGACAAAACTAAAAAAAAATAAGACAAATTCATGACCAGTTTAGTTTAACAGCAAAGGGACAATACTAAAAAAATAAGTCAAATTCATGACCAGTTTAGTTTAACAGCATTAACAGAAAAAGGACAATATTAAAGAAAATAAGACAAATTCATGACCAGTTTAGTTTAACAACAGAGGGACAATACTAAAAAAATAAGACAAATTCATGACCAGTTTAGTTTAACAGCAGAGGGACAATACTAAAAAAATAAGACAAATTCATGACCAGTTTAGTTTAACAGCAGAGGGACAATACTAAAAAAATAAGACAAATTCATGACCAGTTTAGTTTAACAACAGAGGGACAATACTAAAAAAATAAGACAAATTCATGACCAGTTTAGTTTAACAGCAGAGGGACAATACTAAAAAAATAAGACAAATTCATGACCAGTTTAGTTTAACAGCAGAGGGACAATACTAAAAATATAAGACAAATTCATGACCAGTTTAGTTTAACAGCAGAGGGACAATACTAAAAAAATAAGACAAATTCATGACCAGTTTAGTTTAACAGCAGAAGGACAATACTAAAAAAATAAGACAAATTCATGACCAGTTTAGTTTAACAGCAGAGGGACAATACTAAAAAAATAAGACAAATTCATGACCAGTTTAGTTTAACAGCAGAGGGACTATACTAAAAAAATAAGACAAATTCATGACCAGTTTAGTTTAACAGCAGAGGGACAATACTAAAAAAATAAGACAAATTCATGACCAGTTTAGTTTAACAGCAGAGGGACTATACTAAAAAAATAAGACAAATTCATGACCAGTTTAGTTTAACAGCAGAGGGACAATACTAAAAATATAAGACAAATTCATGACCAGTTTAGTTTAACAGCAGAGGGACAATACTAAAATAAATAAGACAAATTCATGACCAGTTTAGTTTAACAGCAGAGGGACTATACTAAAAAAATAAGACAAAGTCATGACCAGTTTAGTTTAACAGCAGAGGGACAATACTAAAAATATAAGACAAATTCATGACCAGTTTAGTTTAACAGCAGAGGGACAATACTAAAAAAATAAGACAAATTCATGACCAGTTTAGTTTAACAGCAGAGGGACAATACTAAACATATAAGACAAATTCATGACCAGTTTAGTTTAACAGCAGAGGGACAATACTAAAAATATAAGACAAATTCATGACCAGTTTAGTTTAACAGCAGAGGGACTATACTAAAAAATCAGACAAATTCATGACCAGTTTAGTTTAACAGCAGAGGGACAATACTAAACATATAAGACAAATTCATGACCAGTTTAGTTTAACAGCAGAGGGACTATACTAAAAAAATAAGACAAATTCATGACCAGTTTAGTTTAACAGAAGAGGGACAATACTAAACATATAAGACAAATTCATGACCAGTTTAGTTTAACAGCAGAGGGACTATACTAAAAAAATAAGACAAATTCATGACCAGTTTAGTTTAACAGCAGAGGGACAATACTAAAAAAATAAGACAAATTCATGACCAGTTTAGTTTAACAGCAGAGGGACAATACTAAAAATATAAGACAAATTCATGACCAGTTTAGTTTAACAGCAGAGGGACTATACTAAAAAAATAAGACAAATTCATGACCAGTTTAGTTTAACAGCATAACAGAAGAGGAACAATATTAAAGAAAATAAGACAAATTCATGACCAGTTTAGTTCAACAGCAGAGGGACAATACTAAAAATATAAGACAAATTCATGACCAGTTTAGTTTAACAGCAGAGGGACAATACTAAAAAATAAGACAAATTCATGACCAGTTTAGTTTAACAGCAGAGTGACTATACTAAAAAAAAATAAGACAAATTCATGACCAGTTTAGTTCAACAGCAGAGGGACAATACTAAAAAAAATAAGACAAATTCATGACCAGTTTAGTTTAACAGCAGAGGGACAATACTGAAAAAAATAAGACAAATTCATGACCAGTTTAGTTTAACAGCAGAGGGACAATACTAAAAATATAAGACAAATTCATGACCAGTTTAGTTTAACAGCAGAGGGACAATACTAAAAAAAATAAGACAAATTCATGACCAGTTTAGTTTAACAGCAGAGGGACAATACAAAAAATATAAGACAAATTCATGACCAGTTTAGTTTAACAGCAGAGGGACTATACTAAAAAAATAAGACAAATTCATGACCAGTTTAGTTCAACAGCAGAGGAATAATACTAAAAAAAATAAGACAAATTCATGACCAGTTTAGTTTAACAGCAGAGGGACAATACTAAAAAAATAAGACAAATTCATGACCAGTTTAGTTCAACAGCAGAGGGACAATAGTAAAAAAAAAAAGACAAATTCATGACCAGTTTATTTTAACAGCAGAGGGACAATACTAAAAAATAAGACAAATTCATGACCAGTTTAGTTTAACAGCAGAGGGACAATACTAAAAAAATAAGACAAATTCATGACCAGTTTAGTTCAATAGCAGAGGGACAATAGTAAAAAAAATAAGACAAATTCATGACCAGTTTAGTTTAACA
>NC_090745.1:57015321-57045321 GCF_036898095.1 Palaemon carinicauda | reverse complement strand
GTGACGAACTCCTCAACAGACCCTTCTTAAGAAAAGGGAAAAAGTAAAATGACATGAAAATATACTTCCGTTCTTTCTTATTAACACTTGTTGCTAAAATGTGACATACTATATCTGACGCCACATCAGAATGCTGTGTTTTCTCGTCATTCCGGGGTCACCAATGTGCGGATTCCTCAGTTAGGCATTCACTGAAGAGCAGAGTGAATCCAACTAACTTTATTTGGACGTAGTGTATTAAAGCCGTATTGGATGGATCATGAGTGTATATATACAACTCGTTCCACTCAAGAACGGCATAAAAATTCAAACCCAATGATGCAAGAATTTACAGGCATAAAGAGGTTATCAGTGCGAGGGGCTTATTTGCTATTAAATTTAAAATGGTACAATTTTAAAGGAAATAAAAAGGTCGGACAAGAAACGTCATTGAATTATTAAGTTTTAGTTTCTTTAATGTTCCGTGCAAAATTTTGCGAAGATTTTTTCTAATTTACAGCTAATTTCACGTAGGCCTCTTTCAGTACATGGCAATGATGGTGTACTAATCCTAGTTTCGTGCCGAGCATAAATACATGATTGCAGCAAATTTAATTCTCGGGAGTCACACCAGACAACGAACAATCTTTTCCTCTTCAGTTCGGTTGCTTAATTTTTCACTATGCTTTCAAATGTTTACTCATTCTTTTTTTCTCATATTTCATTCTGACTTTGAAAACACTTTCAAAAATATTTTCCGGCACACACCCCTCACTTAAGAATCCATTCAAGTCAATCATTTTTTCGGCACAACTTACAACCGACGGCTTTGTGAGATCCAGTACTGAATATCGTCTGTAATCTGTTTGAATATACACACCTTTCAAAGATGTTTTGAACACTGTATGCCTTAAGTAGCGTATACGTTTTCATGCATGGGGACCACGCATATTCAATTACGGTATATTTTCATGGATGACAACTTTCAATATTCTTGTCTTCTTATTGCTTGTTTTAATTCCTGTGGAATATTTTCTTTCAAGATCTATTTCTTCCCCATTACACCTTTTTGGTGCCTACAGAAGTAAGTTTAAGTCACTGTGAGGTCGATGACCAGTTATGCGGGTGAATAATCCCACAAAATGTTGCATGCGGGTCTTTCCATACTAACGTACATTATTCACTTTATTGTCGAGTGACTTAGCTTTATATTATGCTAGCAAAAAAGAAATATTCTCTAAAAACCGTAGGAGCCCACCAGTCTCATGCCGACTTCAGTCACTCTTACGATTTACCTAGATCCTCAGTCTTCAGCGAGCTGTGATTCATAAAACACAATAATGCAAGACAAAAACTGCAACCAAAAGAATCTGATTGATTTTTATGTTTTCAAGATCCGTGTACTTAGCGAAGACGAGAAAATAACTTATCAGTTTTGTGTATGGGTTTCCTGCAATGTGTTATAGCACCTTATGAAACCAATGGAAAGGAAAAGGCGGGAAAACAATTGTGCTTTGGTGCTGCAGAACATTCTCCATTGCTTGAATAACTGACTGTGGTTATCTGGCGTTGGCAAAAAGATTCGAGACAGGACACAGGGTACCTTCAAGGCATCAGAAAGGTAATTAGAGGAAGCAACCCTTCGAGAAGAAACCGAATTAGTGAGTTACTGTATACATTATACAGTTATCACAGGCGTGACAGCTTCATATACACATAGAAGTATGGGGATTTGAAACAAAGACAAGACTGACTTCCACGCAGTAAATATTAAATCATACTTGGGCCTCTTACCTATGTGGAAATCAAAATATAAAAACAAGCATATACATAAGATCTTTGCTCACACACGTACATACACACGTATATGTAGTCTGTGTGTGTACATACAAATATATATTATATATATACACACAAATATATATATATGTATACACATATATATATATTTACATATATACACATACATATATATACACATATACATATATATATATACACATATATATACATATACATATATATATACACATATATACACATACATATATATATATATATATATATATATATATATATATATATATACATATACATATATATATACATATACATATATATATACATATACATATATATATATATATATATATATATATATATATATATATATATATATATATATATATATATATATACATATATTATACATATATATATATATACATATACTATACATATATATATATACATATACTATACATATATATATATATATATACATATACATATATATATATATATATATATATATATATACTGTAATTTGTATAAATATATTCCAATGAAAATAGGAGGAATTGCGCGTCTCTAAAAAATTCCTGAGATGATACACATGCAAATGCAATTTCCAGACTTCAAAAGTAATAATACATGTGAAAAAGAATATTCTACCTGAAGAAGAACACAGACATACCATTCTCTCTCTCTCTCTCTCTCTCTCTCTCTCTCTCTCTCTCTCTCTCTCTCTCTCTCAAAACTAAAAATAAATCTTCGGGTTTGCCAAGGTCTTGAGAGTGATGTGCTTCAAGACTATTCTTGAATATGCTTGGAGATGTTGAGTACTTCCATGTCCTTTCACGGGAAGTTCAAATGCAAGATCAACATTAAAAAATCAACGGAACAAGGAGGTATCAGTTATGAGTGTTATATTAGAAAATGCAGAGGATCTGAAGCAGTGATTAAAAGGTGGCGAGAGAGAAAGAAAATTTTTAATCTAAAGAAAATCGTTATATTTCTGCATGGCTATGAAGTCGTCATGACCTCGAAAACTCAGAGCATAATAAGATCAGCCAGGCAAAAGGAGGAAGACTCGCAATAAAATTGTAAATGCCCCAATTTCACATCACTGATAAACAAAATAACTGTAATATTACAACATTCGCATATATACTCCATATCATATATATATATATATATATATATATATATAGATATATATATATATAGATATATATATATATAGATATATATATATATATAGATATATATATATATATAGATATAGATATATATATATAGATATATATATATATATATATATCTATATATATATATATATATATATATATATATCTATATATATATATATATATCTATATATATATATACATATCTATATATATATATATATATACATATCTATATATATATATATACATATCTATATATATATATACATATATATATATATATATATATATATATATATATATATATATATATATATATATATATATAATTATGGGAATTCTATTGCCACTCCTAACGAAGTGCTCATATTGGAGGTGTATCCCGCCTGATCTTCCATTCATGACTTTATAATTCACTTAAAGGTTTAAAGGCCGCTCATGAATGGCAGATGCAAGGGACTGTGACATTGGCCTAGCAAGCAGGACAATGCCCTAGAGACTGACCATATATGCTTAAGATCCAAGCTAGGAACAGGGAGGGTCAGGCAATGGCTGCTAATGACTCTGCAGGTAAACCTGTAGGCTCCCCCAAATCTTAGCTCACAAGGATAGTAAGGTTGCAGCCACTAAAAGAACTAACGAGTTTCAGCGGGATTCGAACCCCAGTCTGGTGATGATCAGTCAGGGTGAACTTCCAATAATAATTTGAATGTGGGTAATAGATAACAAGTTGGCGTAGGCATCGGTCACCTGCTGAAGCACTTCCGCTAAAGAGATTTAAAATGATAACCGCTGAGATAGTAATCACTGAAGAAGTGTAAGACTTTTATTCGTTAATATACAAACACTTACAAGACACTTTTGACTGTTGAGACACTTCTATTCTTTGAAACGTGGAACACTTCATCCACAGAAACATTACCACATTAAAACATTAAGACACTTTTATGAGTTGAATCACTATCTTTTAAAACTTGTAACACTTCCTCTGCTGTAACACTTTGTAACAATTAATCCGCTGAAACACTAACACTTTCAAACATAAGGACACTTTCATCAGTTGAACCATAATCCTTTAAAACTTTCAACACTTCATCCGTTGAAGCAACTTGAAAACATTAAAACACTTTTATCAGTTGAACCAATATCCTCTGATATGTGTAACACTTCAGAAGCTGAGACACTACGACTTAAAAAGTATACGATAACTGATGTTAAAGGCTTGGAACCTTTCCTTACCTTCAGCGTCTCCGATTTATGAGAATACATTTAGATATAATCTCCAGATATAGGCGTCATAAGCTAGTTAGTCTCTGGTGATGACTTTGACTTTCCAATTCCGAGAAAATAGAATCATCCTGAAGCAGTATATGATTCCACACGCAGCCCTAGCCCCATACCACCTCACCTTCCCACATTTTTGGATTAGATTTATAAATTTGGGGAATATGACCTAACGCTGGAGCCTGGGAGACCATTCAGCAACCACGCGCAGATGGGGAAAATCACGGAATTTCCACACTAAAGGAGTTTGGTCCACAATCTCCCTTGTATTGAACATCACTGATCTTTTCTCTTGGAAAGTCTGTATTTTATTGATGCCTTTCTTGACTAGTCTCAGGATCTCTTACCATCACCTGCACTTACTTTTGAACATGGCACATATGCTTACAATAAAACGTTAACCCAAGTCAACGCTAGCAAGGCCACATATTTCAATTATCCTTTCATTTCTCTGGACTAAAATCATTCTTCGAATTGTTATAAATATTTCCTTTTGCTATTGATGCTCTAATTCTACCAACTCGGCATTACAGTTCTTAAACTACCTTAGTTATTGGCTAAAATCTTCGTTATTTTCTACCACATATACTAAGGTTTCTTGGCAGAAATTTTCCCTTAAACCACACCAACCGTAGAAATATTAGCCCTTGGGTTTTAGATTTCATATTAAATCCTCGAAATTAGCGAACATCAATTGCCTACCCTTGCTTTTCCTGATCCCCTTTCCATTACCATTATGTCTAATTTGAGCAATTTTTTCTTTTCTATTTTTAATCATAGGAATGACTAACTTCGTTTAGAATGAAAAAGAAAAAAAAAGAAATTCAAGGAAATCTATTTTTGTGACGTCTCATAACCAAATAAAAATGTCAAAAACTGCAAGCAAAACCAACTTTCATCCTCTTTCTTATCTTTCTTTTTTACTTATGAAATCACACCTTGACTATCATTTGTCAGCAAATTTTTCCTTCGGAAATACAAATTCATGGACTTTTTTTCCTCCTCTACATTTACACTTGTAAACTCCTTGGGGTTCTTGCATCCTTGAAATCTACCACAGCAAGTGACACAAGTCATAATCTTCTATGATTCATCTAGGAATGTGCAAACAATGGTTCATGTGTTTTGCTATTACTTCACTTTGGAAGCTGACCGGTTCAACCGATCCTTGAGAAAACTAATCCCCATAATTGTTAATGATAACGATCACTTACTGCAAATTTTGACATCACTTTAGTAGCAACAATTTTGTTCAACAGTTGTTTTCTCTGACAACTGAAATCTAGCGTTCTTTCAGATCACAAGCACGACTCTTGCAAGAAAAAGTCCACTGGGGTTATGTCTTTCCTTACTCATGCTTAGTCATCTGGTCTCCATTATAGGGGGGAATATCTAGTCAAAAGTTCTCGGTATTTCTCCTGCATCAGTCAGATTCTGGCAAAAGGCTATTTTACCCAAACTTCTTTATGCAATTTTGAATCGGTAAATCTATTTCTAGACTTATATTCAATCACTTATACATTATATCAACAATACAAGCTCTGCTTCTTTCCCTATCTATAGGTGTTCATCAGGGTACTATTCTCTCACACTCATTTACAAATTTGCATTAATGCTAACCAGCCTTCGTCAATTTTCAAGTTTATTTCAAAATGCAATTAGATCTTTATTTCCAATAAAATTTCACGTTGTCTAATTATATGACGCTTGCCTGGAGAGATAAGAAAAAAAAATCAAACAGCTAACGAACTGCTGAACCAACTTCTAAAAATATCAAAGTTTTGCTTCAGCACAATAAGTTCCTACCTTCCTATGAACTACCTTGTTTATATTTGTTGGGAGCATCAGACTCAAATTTGCGGTGCTTTTCAAAATTAATTCCTATAATCTAGGACCATAGATTTAACCCCGTCTCTCTCTCTCTCTCTCTCTCTCTCTCTCTCTCTCTCTCTCTCTCTCTCTCTCTCTCTCATGATCTGGCACCTTGTT
Source organism: Palaemon carinicauda (assembly GCF_036898095.1). Taxonomy (NCBI): domain Eukaryota; kingdom Metazoa; phylum Arthropoda; class Malacostraca; order Decapoda; family Palaemonidae; genus Palaemon; species Palaemon carinicauda. The sequence continues at coordinate 57,039,097 of NC_090745.1, read as the reverse complement.
ATCAATGCGGAAGACAGATCTAACATTGCTTTCGATAACTGTAATAAATACAGTAATATATCAGTCCGCACAGGGGCGTACCTCCAAGAGGTGAACCCTATCCATCCTCGAAGGACTGGAACTGATCTTCAGAGATTTTTTTTTTCTCTCTCCCACAAGCCCTCCATCCTTTCCCTTTTTTTCGGCGTCGTCCTATTGAGTTGAAAGAGAGTCCCTCCTTACTCCTTTCAGGTGGTGCCACACCACCACTCAGGTCCTATCTTGGTGGCATTTCCATTAACTGACTCTTCTCTTTTAAATTCTTCCTTCCCTTGCTCATTTGAGAAAAGGTCTTTCATTGCTTGCAACAGTCATCGCCTTGAAACAGTAAAACTGTGTTACCATCTTCATTTAGCTCTACTTCTCATCCTTTGATTTTTTCATATTTAAAAATTTGCAATGAATTATTTCATAATTATGATAAACACATAAACAAACACATATACAGCATATACATATATATATATATATATATATATATATATAAACAAATATATAAACCGAAGCATTTCTTTTGTTTATATACATACATATTATATACATATATATACATATATATATATATATATATATATATATATATATATATATATATATATAAATATATGTGTGTGTATGTATGTATATATGTATATATATATATATTATATATATATATAAATATATACATATATATATATATATATATATATATATAAATATATGTGTGTGTATGTATGTATATTTGTATATATATATATTATATATATATATATACATATAAATATAATATATATATATATATATATATATATATAAATATATATATATATATATATATATATATATATATATATATATATATATATATATATATATCGAAGCATTTCCTTTGTTATGGGAAAATTACCTCTAATCTTAAGATATTCGAATTGTTATGAAGACATACTACTGATGTATTTTTTTTATTTGTATTCACACTAGAAATAGTTCAGTTTTACCTCTCGATGTTTTACTGTTTACTCTTTAATGTGAAATTGTCTTCAACATATGAGTAAAGAAGAATTTATTTATCTCGTCTGAATACTCATTGAATGATATGGCAAAATATCGGTCGATTTTGTTCGGCTTCTTTGGCAGTTCTATCCATATTGCTTCATTGGAGGCTGGGACGATGCAATTCTTTATTATGCACATCATTTTAGTATCCGATAGCAGGACGCTTGTCAAACAAAAAGAGGAGATTTGATATCTCGTTATCATCAACTCTATTGGCGTCTTCAAACACTCATTAGCTGTGTGCTGGTATTTGCAGGCAATCTGTGCTTTGACTTCGAGATGGAAGGGCTGACGAGGATTTACGGGCAAGCATAAGGAATCGGGTGACACTTGCTGACTGGGATTGTCTGTGTGTGAGGATTACCTTGCACAGCCCCTCTCCTTTTGATGATATACATTTTACAGTCTTGACTACGCCGGTAGCCAAGAATATCAGAAAAAAAAAATATTGTATTGTGCTAACTTTAAAACTATTAAAAGAAAGTATACTTCTGGATATAAATGGAATTGGGGTCAAACCCCACTTTACATTACTCTTACTAATAATTCACTTTCCAAACTATCCCCTACCAATGTTAGCTAGCTAACTGCTATCATTCTTCTTTCACCCACCTTTTCTATCACCTAAACTCTCTCTCTCTCTCTCTCTCTCTCTCTCTCTCTCTCTCCCCACCACTACTGCAGTCCACGATGGTCTACTAACAACTAGGTATTTAATAAAATATTAGGATCAACAGCAGCATATTGAATATAAGGGATTGCTCCCTATCATCCCTACTCGTTCCGAGCGAGTACATAATGCAGGCTCCGCAACTTGTAAGAGGAGAGCGCTACCATAGCACAACGAATCATTCACAATGGGGGAAAATACAAGAAAATGCTTCTTCCGAAATTATTTCTTTAACAATGAGAAAATAAAATAACAACAACATTCAAGCTAAGATGTATATATATACTGGGTGTAAAATCAGTTTACACACAAATTATTCAGACTAATGTAGCAGAGATCGCAAACTGAAATTGGAAACCACTCTATTTCAGGATTAAAGCCAATTTCAAAGATACCAGAGCCAAGGGTGAGAGAGAACCTTAAACCCAAGCCAATATTCTCAAGTAGTTACGTATAAGGCGGTAAGAGATAACAAGTACTACGAGTAAACAGCCAAAATCCCACATCCAACTAATTAATAATATGTATAGTTTGGGTTTCATTATCACTCAAGTATAATTATTCTGATTGGCATATCTGAAATTTAATATTCCACATAGTTCCAGCCATTACTATAACTTCAATAAAGCAATAGGATAGAATGGCACCTGTTAAAAGAAAATGAGATCAGGATAGCAAGAGGATCCTTAACTATCTCCACTTTAAACACATCCTGGGCACGCATATGCAGAGAGAGAGAGAGAGAGAGAGAGAGAGAGAGAGAGAGAGAGAGAGAGAGAGAGAGAGAGAGAGACCTTGGTAACACATTTCGCTCTAACGCGAGTACATTTGGGACCAGCAATCCCAATTAATCCAGACAATTGAATTGGCTGAATACTCACTCTAGCCAGTAACAACGAACATCAGACTACATGGCTCCCTCCACTTCCCATACGATACTGGATAAGAGTGGCAATATTCCCTGTTATGATCTATTTCTCTTTCATCCGTAACGAGATCGGAGAGAATTCTAGTCCGGGGGAAACACGAGATTATTTTTCAACGTTCTCTCTCTCTCTCTCTCTCTCTCTCTCTCTCTCTCTCTCTCATATATATATATATATATATATATACCGTATACATTATGAAAATTAACACACTGGGATTTCTTCACATATAATGTACCTCACTTTGTCAACATGGCCAAAAAGTTTCTTTCTCTAGTGAATGCAATGTAAGGCAAACCCAAACCTTTCAATGTAATTTATATTCATTAGAGTATTTTATAGAACTTTTGCGTTTAATCTATTTCATTATTATCTTATCTGCTGGACTATCAAGAGCAGGTGAACCACACATCCATGTTCTATGACTGATAATTAATAAGAGGACCTGATTGATATTAGTTCTAATATTCTATTTTCGGGGGACTATGTAATATCTTCTCTTTTACATTTTCCTTGACGCGCTGTCGTCCCCAATAAGGCAAGACAGCAGCATTGAATTGAAATTAACTTAGGAAAGCCAATATTCTTATTACTGTGGAAAACAGTCGTTACGATTAGGCTTTCCCTGTATATAACAAATAACCAAGTTTCTTTTATCCCCATTTATATCAGTTTATTCTTTTATGATCTTAGAAACTATTCGGATTTCATATATTTCTTGGTAAACATCTATGTGTTGGCTATGGGACGTAGGCAGTATCAGGGATCATGTCCATACATGTGCAACACACTGAATCTTTGAGTCAACAGTGCCTCGGGATGATATCCGGCAAGAGAAGGGAAGGGCGCAGTGGTGAACTTTCTCCTAAGTAGGACCCCTGAGGGACTAGGGCCCTAGGAGCAAAGAGGCTTGCCGGTCATCTCTCCTCCTGCGATCTGGCAATAACTGTAATAAGTGAACCTAGGGAATGATTTTGTCTAGCGTTTTTGTCCACATCATTGAAGGCTTCACTGAAATGCTCTAATAGATTAAATGTACTCTCAAAAGCTAATGAATTTTCCAAATACTTATTCTTTTCAATTATTAACATAACATCAATGAAGAGACTATAGGAACAGTGAAATATGCCAAAAATGATCCAGCATTGACATTTTTAACGCTTTGGTATTTGAGGTCAATATGCCATGGAAAAGCTAACTATTCCTCTTAATGCAGTACCATAACCAGCAGCAGTCACTACGATAAAATGCAAACCCAGGAATAAGGCCAAAAATATCATAAAATCTTTTTTACAAATAGTTTAAGGGCGTTGCCTAAACAATTCGACGCACAGATAAAGCAACACAGTCAAGGGAGAGAAGTATTCTTCCTTTGCCGTGAGAAGTCATTCAGCCCAACTACAGCAGCTATTCATTTGTCATGGAAATTTTGAGGAAGTCTAGAACTTTTATCAATTTTAAGACCTATGACAAACTTATGTTAAAGTTAACAGGTGTAAAACTTTATAGAATAAATCCAATTATGAAAACAAGGGTGCATGGGATAAATTTCTACTTGTGTGCTTAAACTAACAGATGCTGCTGTTATGATTAGTTACGATTAGCGACAAGGAAAATTAGTAACAAAAAGAGTTGAAAGGAGAATGCTACCAAAGGAATGGTTTGGCTAGAAGAGAGGTACTCGTAAGTGAGGCAGATAAGCAATGATCGTTTGAAAAGGTATTGGATGAGCTGAAGACCCATTTGTTTAGGTGGGTGAGAGTAAACGTCATGGATGGTGGCGGGAGGTGAGAAGATTTTAACCACATACTTGAAATCTAGTCACATATAGATGAAAAATAATATTGGAGAAGATCATTTTCATGGAAAGGAAACTAGTTCAATAACTATAAAAGAACTATCCTTCAGTATATGTAGGTATAATTACATTATGATATGACGATTGCAATCCTAAATGTTGGCACAATGACTACAAAAGCATAACCTAACAGGTTCTGTTCAATTTACAAGCATCAACATTCGCAGCACTGCCAAGAAATATTCCTCTTTTATACAGAGGAAGCAAAACCTGGTGGTGGGCAGAGTTTTATTGTGGCACTTCAAAAGAATGTAGATGAAAATGTTCGAATTAATATCGAAGTCGACTAAATGAAACTGAAGTAAACTATAATATATATATATATATATATATATATACATAACGAGAGAGAGAGAGAGAGAGAGAGAGAGAGAGAGACCTTGTGGCACTCCACTCTTATGAGATCGCACCCTCAATGAAATCGAAGATCTCCAATCACTATTCCTTTAACCTTTCGATTAAAGAAGGAGTCTCACGAACTCACTATATCAAGATACGTAAACAATACTATGGACGATACATAAGAAAAACAAATGCAAACCTCCTTTTCGCTCTATCTAGAAAGAAATATAGACATAAGCCTCAGCAACGAAGAAAACCTACGGTAGTATGTGCAACAACAAAACTCTTACACCCAAAATCGGCGAAGGATTTGTCCCCTACTGCCAAACATGTATTTTCCATGATATCTATCCTCAAGGAATTTTCCATCTAGTAACAAGAAAACTATTGAATAATGAATCACATATTCTATCTCAAATATGAGCAATAGTTATAGCTATATATATATATATATATATTGAATTACAAGTTCACTTAACAAATGATGTATAAAGAATTTGACGTCTTGTGTGTGTTGTGTATATATATATATATATATATGTCCAAATAAGCCATATATATTTTTGATACATTAATGTCTGGATTCTCTTAAAGACCTCGGGATCAGAGCCCCAGGCGAAATCACACAAAGACAAGAGCTTGGCTCCGGCCGGGAATCGAACCCTGGTCGGCAAGCTTGTATAGACAGTGGCCAAGTGGCTTAGTCACTGTCTATACAAGCTTGCCGACCAGGGTTCGATTCCCGGCCGAAGCCAAGCTCTTGTCTTTGTGTGATTTCGCCTGGGGCTCTGATCCCGAGGTCGTTAAGAGAATCCAGACATTAATGTATCAAAAATATATATGGCTTATTTGAATATGAAAAACTCGTAAAAATGTGCAAAATTTATCATATATATATGTATGTATATATATATATATACAGTAAATATATATACATATATATATATACATATATTTATATATATATATATATGTATATATATACAGTATATATATATATATATATGTGTGTGTGTGTGTGTGTGAGTGTGTGTGTGTGTGCATGTGTATTATTACTATTATTATTACTTGCTAAGCTAAAACCCTAGTTGGAAAAGCAGGATGCTATAAGACCGGGGGCTCCAACAGAGTAAATAACCCAGTGAGGAAAGGAAACAGAAAAAATTTATATTAAGAATAGTAACCTTCTTAAAATAAATATTTCCTATATAAACTAAAAAAAAAAAAACTTTTAACAAAGCAAGTGGAAGAGAAATAGGATAGAAAAGTGTGCCAGAGTGTATTCTCAAGCAAGAGAACTCTAACCAAAGACATTGGAAGACCATGGTACAGAGGCTATGGCACTACCCAAGACTAGAGAAGAATGGTTTGATTTTGGAGTGTCCTCTTAGAAGAGCTACTTACCATAGCTAAAGTATCTCTTCTACCCTTACCAAGAGGAAAGTGGCCATTGAACAATTGCAGTGCAGTAGTTAACCCCTAAAGAGAAGAATAATTGTTTGGTAATCTCGGTGTTGTCAGGAGTATGAGGACAGTGGAAAATATGTAAAGAATAGGCCAGACTATTCAGTGCATGTATAAGCAAAGGAAAAATTAACAGTAACCAGAGAGAATGATCCAATGTAGCACTGCCTGGCCAGTCAAAGGACCGCATGACTCTCTAGCAGTAGTATCTAAACAGGTGGTTAGTGCCTAGGACAACCTACTCATATATATATACATATATATATATATATATATATATATTATATATATATTATATATATATTATATATATACATATATATATATACACACACACACATATATATATATATATATATCATACTCATCATCTCCTCCTACGCCTATTGACGCAAAAGGCCTCGGTTAAATTTCGCAAATTGTCTCCATCTTGTGCTTTTAACTCATTACTTCTCCATTCATCATATCCTACTTCGTACTTCATAATCCTCAGTCATGTAACCCTGGGTCTTCCAACTATTCTAGTGCATTGTGTTGATCAGCTGAATGTTAGGTGACCTAATCTCAATTGGGGAGTACAAAGAGCATGCCCAAACCATCTCCATCTACCACTCATCATGATCTCATCAACATATGGCACTCGAGTAATCTCTCATATAGTTTCATTCCTAATCCTGTCCTGCCATTTAACTTCCAATATCCTTATGAGGGCTTTGTTCTCAAAGATACTATATCTCTTAGAGATTGCTTCATTGTCATACCATGACTCATGTCCATACAGTAACACTGATCTAACCAAACTGATATAAAGTCTGATTTTTATATGTAATTTCTGGCAATTTTATCTTCAAATTTCATTTAATCTAGCCATTGTCTGATTTGTTTTTTCAATCTTTCACTAAACTCTAATTCTAAATATCCTGTATCGGAGATCATAGTTCCTAAATACTTAAATTATTCTACCCTTTCTCCTTCCAATGATATTTCATCTTCCATTGCATACTCTGTTCTCATCATCTCTGTCTTTCTTCTATTTATCTTGAGCCAAACCTCGTGTGATATTTCATGCATTCTGATAAGCAAGCATTGCAAATCCTGTGGTGATCTTCTAACAAGGACAGCATCATCAGCATACTATAGGTCTACTAAATTCCTATCACCAATCCAGTTCAATCCATCTCTGACTGTTCTATGCATTACAAAATGCATGGAGGAGGATAAACAACATAGGTGACAACACATTCTCTTGGAGTACTCCGCTGTTCACTGAAAATTCATTTGATAAGATGCAATTAACATTAACTTTGCATTTGCTATGCTCATGAACAGACTTAATCAAATTTACATAAGTGTTATGCCTCTGTAATTATTGCATTGCAATCAGTCAAGTACCCTTTCTATGCTATTTTCACCGACATTCCTAGCTCCCATTCATCAGGTTTTGCTTCTGCATGTCACATTCTACAAAATAATCTTGTAAATAGTGTGGGAGTCACTTCATTTTCGGCCAGTATCATCTCGGCAGTTATTCATCATATCCAGGAGTTTTTTTTTTTTTAGGATAGCTTTGACTTCAAACACAATGAATTCATTAATGAGCACATCAAGGTCTTCATCAGCTTCAGGTATATCAATCAAATTATTCCCTTCATATCTCCTCTTCATAGCCTCACTAAAGTGTTCCCTCTAACGTTGTCTTTCTTCATCTTTTGTTGCTATAAGAGAGCCATCTATTTTTTTGATGGGTATATGTTTCTTCTTTGCCCCAGTCAAGATTCCATCAATAATTCTACTAGCAATTCTTACGCCATAGCCACTTCCTGAATTCATAGCTTTGTCAGCCTTATCTTCAATACTGTCTAAATATTCTCTCCAGTCATTAATGGCTTTTCTTTTGACCTCACTGTCAATACTGGAATACTTAACATGCTCTACCTTTTATTTTTCATTACTTCCTTGAAAACTTTCAACAATCAATTTCTGTCTTTGTCTCCTTTTTATAGTGTCGCAAGTATCACTTGATATCCATGGCTTTCTCCTTGTAACTGTGTGTCCCAAGACTTCACTACCAACTAACTGATATATGTTCTTAATATCACATCATTCTTCATTAATTGTCTGTTTTTCGTCTCTTAAAGTCTCTGAGACTGCAAATCGATTCCTACATTCAATAGCAAATGTTTCTCTGTGCTCTTGTTCTAAAAGCTTAATTGTTTGCAACCTAGGTATTCGATCCATCTTTCTGTTGGGTGCTTTCATTTTTAATTTCAGTGTGGCAATGAAGATCTGGTTATCACTACCAATATCTGCACCCCTATAGCTTCTTACATTTCTAAGAGTCCTCCTTCTCTATTTATTAATGGCAATATGATCTATCAGATGTTTGTAATTGCCACATTGTGAAGTCCATGTATACTCGTGGATGTTCGTGTTGAAAGAGAGTACCTCCAATGACAAGATTGTATGCTGAACAGAAACTTATGAAATACGCTCCATTTTCATTTGCAACTTCGCCAAGACCCTCAACACCCATCACATTCTCTATCCCTTGATTATTTCTTCCAACTTCAGTATTGAAGTTGCCAATCACAATTTTCATCTCTCTCTCTCATTGATCTGATCTATTACCTCAGCAGTTCATAGTATTCGTCTTTCCATAGCAAATTATAATACTCATATTGTACTGCTTTGATTTGAACTTTGCTAGTAACAATCTACTATTTACAGCACTCCATTCAGTTAATGCCTTTTCAGCTCTTGGTGTCATCATCATTCCTACCCCTTCTCTTCCAACTCCATCTGATCTTCCCGAGTAGATATATATATATATATATTGCCTTGGTCTAAAGTATCCTTACTAATCCCTTTATATATATATATAGGATAGATATATATATATATATATATATATATATACAGTATATATAAATGACCTACAGAAAAAAAATCCTTACCACTTCTTTCCAATATATGAGAATGAATATCTTCCTTCCATGTGTTCCCAACAGCCCTTTACAGTGAAGATTACTGCCTGACGTTCCTTTCTCATTTACTTCTGACACCACAAACCAATCAAATGTAGCTAAAGTTCCAATACTCCAAAGATATAAAACATTCCGCTATAACTTTAATTTCGCAGCCTCCTCGCAAAATTAAAGAGCATCAACGCAAAACCAACAGAAGCGAACGATTCCATAATTAGTACAGGAGTTTTGTAACTATTATTCGAACAACTCTGTATATTCCATGGTTCACGCTATTATTATTATTATTACTTGCTAAGCTACAACCCTAGTTGGAAAAGCAGAATGCTATAAGCCCGAAGGCTCCAACAGGGAAAACAGCCCAGTGAGGAATGGAAATAAGAAAACTACAAGGAAAGTAATTAACAATTAAACCATTTTAACAACAGTAACAACATTAAAACAAATATTTCATATATAAACTATAAAAACTTTACAAAAACAAGAGGAAGAGAAATTAGATGGAATATTGTGTGCGAGTGTACCCTACCCCAAGACAGTGAAAAACCATGGTACAGAGGCTGTGGCACTATCCAAGACCAGAGAACAATGGTTTGATTTTGGAGTGTCTACGCCTAGAAGAACTGCTTACCATAGAAAAATGTCTCTTCTGCCCTTACCAAGAGGAAAGTAGCCACTGAACAATTACATTGTAGTAGTTAAATCCTTGAGCGAAGAAGAATTGCTCGGTAATCTCAGTGTTGTCAGGTGCATGAGGAGAGAAGAGAATATGTAAAGAATAGGCTGGACTATTCGGTGTACATGTAGGCAAATGGAAAATGAGCCGTAACCAGCGAGAAAGATCCAATGTAGTACTGTCTGGCCAGTCAAAGGACCCAATAACACTCTAGCGGTAGTATCTCAACGGGTGGCTGGTGCCAACAGAGAGAGAGAGAGAGAGAGAGAGAGAGAGAGAGAGAGAGAGAGAGAGAGAGAGAGAGAGAGAGAAATCGCCATATAAACGCAAGTAAACATCAACGGATGAACGAAATGTGTTATTTTGCAAAATTCGTCATACTTGTAATGGAATCAAGTACGGCAATGAAAGAACATACGATTATTGATGCAGTAGGCGGCGATTCATGCAAGTTGAATCACATATAAAAAGCAGGCGACAAATAATTCGCAGCACACAGGGTCGCTATTGCAAACATTATAAAAATGCGAGGCGGGGGAGTTGTTTATAAGGTAGCTGGTGTGCATGAAATATTTTTGGTAGGGAAATAAGATATGAATTAGCACAATCGCGATTATAAATATCTACACGTAGGAAGAGGAAGAATTACATTCGAAACTTGTGATTTCTTTATCATTCAAGTGTTATCTTCAGCAGAGTCAATATCAACATCTACATTGACCCTATTCCGTGCTAAGCGGTATATCTTAGCAATCCATGTTTGCCAATGGTTATACTCGTATAAAACGATGAGCAGCTTGGTGTAGTAATGGGAGCTTTGGGTGTGGAGGAAAGGCCCCTTTAAATCTCGATCAAGTCACTAGCAGCAGGGTGACGGATGGGGTTTAAGGCGATGGACAAACTGTCTCTTCGGCTTTTACTCCTGGTGCCTGGTGTTTGATCTTACTAGAATTGGTATAGATCGGCAGGGGTTCTTTGCCTTAGTTAGATAGGTACTGCTCATCACAAGGAACTGGCTATCCTTTGATGTTTAAAGCCAATGAATCCTCTATGGATTTAGTCAGTCATGGAAAAAGAAGATGAAAGAATGGCCCCCAGTCCCGGTCGTAACTGGGTGCTAAGAATCTCTCGGTTTATAAATAATAAAGAAAAATTGAATATATGTAATTGGAATGATAGAAACATGAATCAGATTGGGAAGATACAGCAAGTGGAGAGTTAACTTATGAAATATAGTTTGAATATCTTGGCCCTAAGTGAAACACGTTGTAAGGGGATTCGTGAGGAAATTTAGACCAAGGTATATATATATATATATAATATATATATATATATATATATATATATATATATATATATATATATATATATCTACTCGGGAAGATCAGATGGAGTTGGAAGAGGAGTACGAATGAAGATGACACCAAGAGTGGAAAAGGCATTAACCGAGTGGAGAGTTGTAAATAGTAGATTGTTACTAGCAAAGTTCAAATCAAAACAGTGCAACATGAGTATTATAGTTTGCTAAGTATTTGAGGCCCTCTGCGTCAATAGGCGTAGGAGGATATAATAATGATGATATTGACACTGATCCTCAGTAGTTATCAGCAGACGATTAACCACGACTTCATTCAAATCAATTACAATGAAACAAGGAAATAAGAACAATATGCGTCTAATAAAATTGGCAGAGAGAGGAATCCGGATTCTGGTAAGGTATCTATTGAAAACATTTCAAGGTTTTAAACCCTAACAATGTTATCGATTCTAAAAATCATAACAAGAGGGTGGAACGCAAGAACACGTCCAATCCATGGAGAGTGAGAGTCGCACAATATCACAAAAGTGACAAAAGTACTACGAGGTTTGCTCTACGCCAAACCAGACGAAAGGAGCATGAAGATTGCTGTGGCCATGATGGAATTTTAGTGGTAGGGTGGGCCTTGCATACACCTATTCTACAGTATTAAGGTGGGTGGACGGACTCAAGGTCAAGCTCTCTCTCTCTCTCTCTCTCTCTCTCTCTCTCTCTCTCTCTCAAACACGAGACCATTCCATGGCCATGATCCATCCAACCATCAACTAACAACTGTTACGTCACCCACCATCCGAGCACCTACATAACCAACGTACAAACCCACACACCCTCCTCCCAGAAAAAGAAAACAAAGCGTAAGGGAATCTATGGTTAACCAAGCATCTCGACTTGCCTCGGGATAATATGCAACAATAACTAATGAAAATCGAAGGTGAAAATACCTGCAGCAAAGGCAGGCCATGAAAGAAAACGAAGTGCGTATGCGGCAGATAGCCCGAGGCAGTTTTATTCCAGCACAGAGAGAGAGAGAGAGAGAGAGAGAGAGAGAGAGAGAGAGAGAGAGAGAGAGAGAGAGAGAGAGAGATGTGTGAATCATGTTTTGAGAACGCTCTGCTGGTTTTGGTAGCCAATACTCTCAACCCTCATACACCTGCGGCCACCCTGTCTCTATCTCCAGGTGGGCAGGGTCTTCCATTGCGATCGTTGGAAAACTCGTTACAAACCCAAAAGGAATAAGGCAATTTTCGTAATATCCAAAAACGCAATTCATAAGCATTATTTCTAAACAATACAGCCATAAAACCCTTGTAAATATGATTTTGCAATGCTCTGCAAAAGAACCAAAATCCGTGGTAGCATGAGGAGGAAATCCCCTGGTCCTTGAAGTATTGCGTACATAGCCTAATATCCCATAAAATGAGAGAGAGAGAGAGAGAGAGAGAGAGAGAGAGAGAGAGAGAGAGAGAGAGAGAGAGAGAGATTCGTATACTTCATGGTAACGGCATTTAAATTTCTCCAATACCTAGTAGAAGATTTGGAAATGATTTCATCTGATTTTTCTATACGAAGCTCCTCTATATAAAGTTATAGTGCGATAATTAAATTTACGTCTGTGACAAGACATATGACCGCATAAACTAACACTTTCTTTGTACGGAATTCAAAATCAGCAAAGTTTAAGACAAAAAAAAATGTTGGGCATATACTTGAATAATAATAATAATAATAATAATAATAATAATCATTATTATTTCAACATTAGGAGTACAAGTTCAAGGAATTATTACTGCTAACAGAAAAAAAAATCGAAAATGCCCCCCCCCCAAAAAAAAAACATCACAAAATTTACAGTATGTCTTTCAAAAACAGAACAATCTTCCAAATCGTCGACTAAATAAAGAAAGCAGAAACAACCATAGGAAATAATGTGGTTTCATCTTTCGACAATCAAGATTTCATCTCATCATTCATGTAAACTTGATGAAACAACTCCACCAATCTAACGGTTGGTCGTACGCATCTTAGCAAAGAAAAGATGAGGCAAGAGAAATGTCATCTTAATATAACAGACGCCGAAAACATGACCAAAGAAAAAAAAATCAGACAAGAACAACCGGTTTTTATGACTCGCAAGAAGTATAAGTTAGCATCTGCCAGCAACGAGTGTGTAGTTAAAAAAAAAAGAAAAAAAAATACATACATACATATATATATATATATATATATATAATAATAATAAATATAAATCATAAGTATCTAATTTTCATCCCTGAAAACTTTATCAAGAAATAAATCAGTAAATTTGAACTCAAATGTTTCGAAAACATCAATATCTAATGTACCGTAAACAATGAAATGCCCTAAAACAGTACATAAACTGAGCTGTTAAAAGAATTCCAGAACATTGACCGTACTCTGTTTATAAGCAAACCAAGGCACATTAAACTTGAGATAGTATACACACAAAAAATCACTTTCTCTCAAGTTCAATTGGAATCACAAAACTTGCGTATCTGATGTTCTATCATAAAACCAAAATAAACATCATCAGCCTTCGCCAGGGTCGTCAGGACGAAAAACAATGTACAGTACAAATAATGAGTCAATTAGGACCTTGATTATAAGATTTAATGACAATACAACGTCTTTCCATATACTACTTACGCATAAATTTAAATTCATTTCACCGTATAATTCTATGAAAAGTTCAGCATTTCATATGCGTATAAGATGGGAGATAGAAAGAATAGAATTATTGGGCTGAGTATTAACTATTGGATAGGGTACATTGTGGATGAGGGTGAGGACCAAAAGGGCCGAATTTTGAGGTCGCAAAAACCCCTTCACCATAAATTACCTCAGTCACAACTACTCCAATCAGGCTCTGACTCCAATCATTCCTCTCTGACACATAGCGTCCGAAAGTACCCTTAATAACTACACAATACAACAAACTGATGTTTTTAATGTATATTTAATCTAATAAAGGTTTAAAAGGTTACACAAGAGCAGAAGTCAGGATATTAGTCTTTACACTCTCGCACAGAATTAACTTATGCATCAGAAACTTTGAGCATTACTAAAGCATTAGATCATAAGCTAGTTACAACACAGAAAAAAAGCAACATGGATACGAGAGCAAACTAAAGTAGAGGATATTCTAACATGGAAGAAAAATGAAATGAACATGGGCAGGACATGTCATGAGACTGATAAATAATAGATGAAGAAAAAGAATTACAGAATGAGTCCCTAGAGATTGTATACGAAACTGAGGAAGGAAGAGAAGAGGAAAGATTGATGAGCGAAGAATATTTGTGAGAATAGACTGACATAGAAAGACCATAAACAGACGCAAGTGGAAGGACATGTCTGAGGCCTTTGTTCTGCAGTGGATTAGCAACGGCTCCTTTCACACAAGCTAGGACTAGGAAGGCCAAGTGATAACGGCTGATGACTCAGTTGATAAACCTATGGTTCCTCAGAACCTACCATACATAACAAACAGGAACAGTAACGTCACTATTTTTCAGTGAAATCTATTGTGCCATGAGCGCAAATTTAGTCTAGGGACCTACAACTTATTGGTCACAAACAAATCCATGAAGCTATACAAAACTCCATTACTGATATTTAAATATCTCTCTCATGAAAAAGCTTTGTAAAATCACTTGATTTCGATGAGACAGCAACATCAAGTATTACTTATGGCCATCCATCTTTAGAATTTTGGTCAAATCACCGACTGTTTGAAACTGATACAAGGATGTCACGCAATCTTCTAATAGAATACTGAAATTCCTTCTAATAGAGGTATTAGTAATAGCTACCCGAGAAGACTGACACGATGGCCATCTCAGTACTACCGCTAAAACAAATTATTATTATTATTATTGTTAAAAACCAAGCTACAACCATAGTTGGGAAAGAAAGATGTCATAAGACCAAGGGCTCCAACAGGGAAAAATAGCCCAATGAGGAAAGGAAATAAGGAAATAGATAAGCTACAAGATAAGTAATAAATAATCAAAATAAAATATCTTAAGAACAGTAACAATATTAAATTAGATCTTTTATATATAAGCTAATGTATAAGAACTTCAAAACAGACAGAAGGAAGAGAAATAAGATAGAATAGTGTGCCCGAATGTACCCTCAAGCAAGAGAGCTCTAATTCAAGACAGTGAAAGACTATGATACAGAGGCTATGGCACTACCCAAGACTAGAGTCTCTTCTACCCTTACCAAGAGGAAAGTAGCCATTGAACAATGACATTGCAGTAGTTAACCCCTTGTGCAAAGAAAAATGTTTGGTATTCCCAGTGTTGTCAGGTGTGGAAAGAATAGGCCAGACTATTCGTTGTATGTATAGGCAAAGACAATATGAACCGTAACCAGATAGAGGGATCCAATGTAGTACTGTCTGGCCAATAACTCTCAAGCGGTAGAATCTCAAATACCGGTAACTGACTGCAGCCTCTTTCCAACATGAAAATATAAATGTGACCCTACAACGATATAAAAAAAAAAAAAATCCTGAAAGTAAGGCTAATTCTTATCCTATGAAAAAAATATAGCATAGCAAGACAACCAGAAATCCCATCACAATCTTAAGCAAAGAGAAACTGCCAATAAGCTCATTCACGATCACCCTTGGATTCCTGATTCCAGCAGATGAGCAGATCATGATTACCAGATACAGAGCTACTTGTGGAGAGAAACTCGTACCAAGCTGAACTACTGGAACTTTACAGACAGTTGTTGTTGGTAAGCCAAAAATGGATATATTTGCCAGCAGAATTATTAATATAAAAAATTAGAGAAATGATTAAATCTCAACTTAGATAAACCACGTTAAACTCCTGAATCTTCGAAGCTAAGGCGAATGAAAGCACATGCTGATGATGTTCAGGGAAATGTTGCTAAATGGATGTGAACGTATAATCAAATGGCTAACCAGGGTGTCTCAGAATATGTTTGGAAGAGAGAAAAGATCCAATGTAATGGGTGAGAGGAATAAAGATTCAGGGGGAAAAGAACAAGTTTTAATTGCCTCAATGTAAAGACTGTCCAGAATACATGACTTGTCAAGTATTTTCCTTTTAATAATTTGAAGACGAAATGATGCAGATAAAGTTTGCATTAGGATAAAAAGACGCGAGTGCGACTGGTTGTGGTGTGAAGAGTAACCCCCCAAAAATGGTGTTTTATTCATGCGGTTACAACATTTGTAGAATAAAAGTGATAAAAGTTTTCAAAGGACAACAGATGCAAGTGCAAAATTTAAGGATAAAAAGGGGATTGTGACTAGAGTATGATCTGTTAATGTTTCCTGATGAAGCTCTTTAAGAGACTGGTAAAAATCGGAAAGTGTTTGCAAGAGAAAAATGAGGCAAAGAAGATTGTGGAAGATGGAAAAATCATGGGTAAATATGTATCAATTTAGGATGATGGAACACAAACAGAAAAGTAAGAGTCCCACAACAAGTGAAAAGACGAGAAGTATTCCGGGACACAAGTTTGGAATGTATGTGATGATTAAGCCGAATATCCTTTATAAGAGGAAAGTAATGATACAGAATGCAAATGAAGAAAAGTATCATGTGAAATGATGGATCAGATTACTTTGAGATGGTTTGCTCCCAAGGAGAGAAAGGGGTACCATATACTGGTGGGAAATGTGTACACATCAGAAGTTTGGAAGGAAGAAATACATCAGAAGTTTGGAAGGAAGAAATACAGACTGAAAATGTATGATAGGCTGGAGGGCGAGGTGTGGAAAAGATGATGAACGGAAATACATTGGTATCTAGCAAGAGCCAGTCTGCTCGCAAGTGAAGTATACACTTTTTCTGGTAAATAAGGTGACTGATGTGGAAGTTTTCTTTATTGGGATAATATTTTACATGTCCCATTGGTGATTATATATATATATATATATATATATATATATATATATCAGCCACAAATATATAAGCGTACATAAACTGAGTATCTACACCAACACTTTCACAATCGCTTACTGTAACTGCAAGTAATACTAAACTTCCATGACCTAAACTATATACAAAACTATATACCGTTTACATAAAATGGGTAATATAGTGATGCATCAACAGATACATATAATACCACTACTTAGAAAAATTCTGAATGTTGTCATCATGTATTTAGTGACATTACCCGATAATCAGTTCAGTGAATGATTAGATTACCCCAGTAATCAACCTCCCTAATTCTCGCAATTCCAACCATGAGAAACCTTCACTCTATAATCAATATGGTTTGCAATGGTAAACACGATTACATAAAATCTCCCGTTTGCTTATGAACAAGAATGTACTGCATTCTTTAATTCATAAAGGTTAAATCGCCTACTGTATACAAGACTACAAATGTTACAAACCTATAATATACGTCAGATTATTTTATTAAAGGTAATATTATAAAACTAATACTTCCTTCTTTCAACGTTTTACCAAGACATTCCTTATTTGGATTACTTCCTTACACTTTATACGTAATATTTGAACATGAAATGCATATCGATGAATGGTAATACTCCCAGAAAAATGAAAAATCTATCAACTTATTTCAAAATACAATATTTAGTATTATATTTAACTGTAGGTTCTATAACTTTAAAATATGCTGCCCCAAGACCATACAACAAGCCACCAAAGACATCTGAAAGACTGAAGATATTAGAGCTTTCAATAAGAAGCAGAAGACTCTTGTTTTCTAAGTGGTTCGATAATGTGTGATACTCTCAATACCTAAGAATGTAAACGACAAACAGATCTTGTTGGCAGTATATGTTAACACTAATAAATGCTTGGTGCTCCTTTTAAGCTGTGCTGGCTTTGCTCATTCATATTTTTATACCGTTTGTGTTCACGGTTGACTGCTTCAGAGAGAGAGAGAGAGAGAGAGAGAGAGAGAGAGAGAGAGTCGCATTTCAAATGTACCTAACTTACCCTAAGTAAAGTATATACAACTGGAATACGAGTCTCTCTCTCTCTCTCTCTCTCTCTCTCTCTCTCTCTCTCTCTGAAAGTCAATCGTGAACATAAACGGTATAAAAAATATGAATGAGCAAAGCCAGCACAGCACAAAAGGAGTACCAAGCATTTATTAGTGTTGGCATAGCCTATACTGCGAAAAAAAGCTACTCAAGAAAAAAGTAGGTTACTTGCTTGACTGACGTCATTAAACCGTGCTACGCAGAAACGCATAGACAACACATACATACGCACATAAGGACCAGGAGAGAGAAATATCAGTAAGAGTTGAATAAATCCCAAGGTTATAAGAGTTTATCAATTTCTTGACTGTTCCAGTCAGTTGACGTTCCCATCTTTATAGAGTAACACGAGAAACCAATTATTCAAAAAATTTCTATGCCTATATACCGATAGAGGCAAGGAACGAAAAAGTTCATATTAGTTAACACTATTATTAATTCGGAAATGGTCAAACGGAACATACATTGAAGAGTCAAATACAGTACACTAAGATTGAATGAAGGACGCAAAATTTGTATATATTCAACTTTGCAAGCCCATATATTCTTTATATAATCTTAAAATTGATAAATGTGAGGTGCCACTGTGAATATTATGTTCACGTATCCCTTACTGTGACCCAGTACAGTCAATTGCTAGCAACCATGCTGCTTAGAAGTCCGCTGGGTTTTAATATAACCTGCCTGTGTCACTAAATCCTGTCAGGTTAATAATTGAATCAAACATGATATAAACACAATGTTAAACAAAACTAGGGACTTCTTGCTAGTGAAGACAACTTGCTATCGCTCAACCCTAGTCACCCACAATAAATATATATATATATATATATATATATATATATATATATATATGTATATATATATATATATATATGTATATATATATATATATATATAGCAACTGGAGTTTCAGATTGCTAATGGATGCAAATGTCCATTGCCTTTACGAATCACTTCCACATGGAAAATATACGTGACTAGTACTTTGGCGTGACAGCTGTCATTTTCCACAGTCCATGCGTCACTCAGTACCAAGAAGCAATAATCACTAAAACCACCACAGGTAACAAAGCTTGCTTCAAGAAAACAAAACAAATATTTTGCTGTGAGATGGAGTTCCGTGGGAATATCACGTTGTTAAAAGGGAACACTAAGTCCTTAACAACAGACATGCACAATTTATCAAGCCTCCAAGAATAGGACAATGCACACGAAGAGCTGATATTTGAAAGCATTCGTTACACGAGTCAAAACGGAAGAGAAGTTTCTAGCCAAAACTCCAAATGTTCGAACATATATATCTCGAATAGCAGATGAACACAAACTACTGTACATTGGAGAAGGAAAAGACGCAGGACTGCCGGTACACTAAAAACAGGAAGGTCAACTTTCACAGACTTGACCTCTCTCTCTCTCTCTCTCTCTCTCTCTCTCTCTCTCTCTCTCTACTCAGACTGAATTAAAAATCGCTTATTCACCAATGTACTTCATATTTCATCATCCTTATATAGTATTCAAAAAATATTCATCACTCATACAGACGAGTGTAACATTTGAAGCAAATAAAGGAATAATTTGAATATTCTTGAACATATGAAAGAACGACAATAAACGTTTATTTCCGATGGCATCTTGATTACAGAGTAATAAACATAATAAATCATACTTGATCTATTAAAAAAAATCCAAGGTTTAAAATATACGTATTGTAAACCTGATAATGTAATAAAAAGATAAGAGAGAGAGAGAGAGAGAGAGAGAGAGAGAGAGAGAGAGAGAGAGAGTCTCGCAGGGAGCCCATAACATGTCAGTTAGGTTCACAGGACTCCGATAATTTCGGTTCCTCATTTGGGTGTGCCAATGAGATGTCTGGTTGTACAAACAAAGAATATATCTTAATATATTTCAACAGATAAACACCCAAGTTTCTACACGCTAAATTTCACAATAACAATAATAGTCCTTTAAGGTCACTTTCCCTGATCAATCTTCATTAAATTTTCACTAAATAATTTAACTGGTTAAACTTCCAGTGGTTGGGAAACACGCGTTGAAGAAGCCTACACTGAACTGTCCAAATGCATTTGATTTGTTGCGATTGTAAAAACTATTACAAATACCTATAAAGGCTATAATTTTCTATTTCATAAAAAACTAATAACAATAGAAGGATCTGGACAACGTAAAGGTGCATGTTTCTTATATGAATTTCAAAAGTTCGTCGAATACCACAATGGACACACTTTGGTCACTAATTTCCAATTAACAAATAATTTCACTATTCACACTACCATACAGCTACCACCATTCACGATGTATCACCAGTGACGTAGATTACACAAAACACACATGAGAAGTTGAGTAGTACACGAAAATGCTAGTGTTTAAAAACTGAAATGCGCTTAAGCCAGCGGCCGAAGTCCTCACTCACTGCCGGACACTTCTTTACTGAATGAGTCGGGGAGTCTTGGGACTCGGGAGGGAGCGCAGCATAGCAGACAGGGGAGTCGGAGACAGCGAGTTGGAATTCAGTCTCCCGCGCGGTGCCGCCCTACCACTCGAAACAAGATGGGAGATGTGGGCGCCGCTAAAAGGCAGATGGAGGGATAACGCAGATCTAACTAAACTCACTCTCATTTCCATATATACACACCCACCCACACATACAAACATACACACACACACACACACACATATATATATATATATATATATGTATTTCTTCGTGGCTAAATGCTACGGTCACTGTCATACAAGTATCCTGGACCAGGGTTCGATTCCCGGCCGGTCTGATGCTATTGTCTTTGAGTAGTTTCGCCTTGAGACTGATCCCGAGGTCGGTAAGAGAATCCAGACATTAATGTATTAAAATATATGGCTTATTTGAAATATGAAAAATCACGTCAAAATGTGCAAAATATTATATATATATATATATATATATATATGTATATATATATATGTGTATATATATATATACACAGTATATATATGTATATATAAATACACACATATATATATGTACATATACATATACATATACAGTATATATATATATATATATATATGTGTGTGTGTGTGTGTGTGTGTATAAATCAGCCATAACTAATCCACTGAAGGACAAAGGCCTCAAACATATTCTTCCACTCATGTCCGTTTATGATCTTTCTATACCAGTCTATACCCGCATATTTTCTTAGCCCGTCAATATATAGTTTTCTCTTCCATCTCCTGCTTCTTTTGCAATATCTAAGTATAACTCCATTATTCTTAATGTCCATCTATTATCTGTCGTTCTCATTAAATGTCCTGCCCATGGCCATTTCTTTTTCTTACTTGGGCTTACAGCATCCTGCTTTTCCAACAAGGGTTGTAGCTTAGCAAGTAATAATAATAAAAGAATATCCTCAAAATGGAAATATCATCTATAACAGAGATGGAGTGATAAAAATTGTAGAGGATTTCTATACACTGCTATAAAATAATGATATAAGACATAACTTTGCCGATAGAAATAATGAAACACCTGAGCTGATACCAAAAGTAACAGTAGAAGTAGTAAGGAAAGCAATAAGGACTGAAAATCAGCAAAGCAGCAGGAGAAATATGCCTAACAATAAATTTAATAAGAGATGGAGGAGGTTTCATCTCAGTAAAACTCACAGAACTCTACACCAAATGTCTGCAAGAATGCTCTATGCCTACAGCTTGGAAAAAACTTTATCATTATACTAATTCAGAAAAAGGGACACATTAAACACCTAAAAATTACCATCCAATCAGTTTAATCTCAATAATATACAAATTATTTACAAATATCATATTAGGCAGAATAGAAAGATATATAGACTTTAATCAACCAAGAGAGCAGTTGGGCTTTAGAAGTTGGTATTCCACAACTGACCATATACATGTAATCAACCAGCTAGTGGAAAATCAACGAAGTATGGCAAACCACAATATATGGCATTCATGACTACGAGATAGGTCTTCATTCTGTCAAAACTTCAGCAGAAATGAAAGCACTTCATAGACAAGAAATACCTGAATCTGTTGTTAGAACACTGATGTTATCGGTAATTCTTATTCAATTGAACAAAAATATGGCTTGTTTCGAGTATTATTCTCCTGTCTGGACTTCAGTTGCCGAATCTCATCTTAATTTGTTGGACAGGAACTTGAGGTTTATTAAATTTTTCATTATTGATCTAGATATTAATCTCTGGCACCTTGGTTCACGGTCTATTAAATTTCATCGTTCAGTTAGTTTGTTATGCAGGTAGCCTAAGATTTTTCATAATTCTGACAATCCTTTGCATTCAGATCTTCCCAGGCAGTACCATCCTGTTCATAATACTGGATATTCAGTTAACTCTAACAGTCAGGCCTTCTCCATCATAAGGCTCAATACTACACAATGTTCTAGAAGTTTTATTCCAGCTGTGACCAAGTTGTTGAGTCGGTGAAACTTCCAAAAAGTTCAAACTTTCAGTGAATTCTTTCAAGTTGAACAGGATGACATAAGTCTCTTTCTATAGTTTATATATGAAAGATCTATTTTAATGTAGTTACTGTTCTTAAGATGTTTTATTTTAATTGTTCATTTGTTTATTTATTTCCTTATTTATTTTTTCTCATTGGGCTATTTTTCCTTGTTGAAGCCCTTGGGCTTACAGCTTCCTGCTTTTCCAACTAGGGTTGAAACTTAGCTAGCACTGTAATAATAATAACAATACGAGAAGATACAGCAATCCTAAAAATACATAAAGATACTAAGTAGATTCCTATTGAATAAGGAGTTAGACAGGGAGACTCCATCCTAAATTATTCACAGCGTGGCTGGAAGTTTTCAAGAATTTAGAATGGAAAAAGTAAGAATTAACATTAATGGGAATATCTTAACAACTTAAGATTTGCAGATGACAAAGTTCTATTTAGTGAATCATGGGAGGAATTGCTAAAGATGATAAAATATTTGAATAGAGAAAGCCGAAATATAAGACTAAAAATTAATATAAGTCTAAGATTACGTTCAATGAAAATGCATAAACAACAAATAAGAGTTAGGGGTGAACCTCTAGAGATTGTTAATGAATATACGTACTTAAGACAGACAGTAAGTGTTTCCCCAGGACATGAGACAGAAATTAAAAGAAGGATAAGCATAGGGCGGAAACATTTTGGTAAACAAAATGAGGTTATGAGAAGTAAAATGCCACTTTCTCTAAAAAGACAAGCATTTAATCAGATGGTTCTACCGGTATTAACTTATAATGAGAAACTTGGATCCTAACTAAAGCCATAGATATAAGCTAGTTATAATTCATTGAGCAAAGGAAAGAATAATAATGGAAATAACACTAAGATACAGAAAAAGAGCAACATGGATTCGAGACCAAACTAAAGTAGAGGATATCCTAGCATGCAAGAAAAA
>NC_090745.1:56962821-57012821 GCF_036898095.1 Palaemon carinicauda | reverse complement strand
GATGGACAGCGAAGAAAGCGCTGAACGTCTCATTTATAAGAAGTTTTTCCGTGTAGGAGTTCAATGTGCCAATGCCAAACCAGTTGAATAACAGCGATATATTTGCTCTAGACGTAAAAGTCACATGTGGCCTATTAATGTTCAATGCAGCGTAATTTGCACATCTATACTGTAACCATTCGTTAGGTCACCTGAGAGAGAGAGAGAGAGAGAGAGAGAGAGAGAGAGAGAGAGAGGACTAATTATTGTTAACAAAACGTTGTGCTCTTACCTTCCTGAAAACTATGAAATTCAATTATAAAATACGTATTGATGCACCAATAAAATCAGATAATTTTTTCAAAATAAAAATAAATTTCAATACAACTTAAGAGAGGTGAAATTGGTGAGCAAACCTGCAATAAATATGACCGATTTTACAATATCAAGAATAGAAAATAAAAATTCAATCTCTTGTGTTCATTTTCCTATCTTAAACACTTTTAAACAGTTTATGATATGGATAAGCTGGCAAAACATGGTTAGGAGTCCAGCATCACCTCAGAATTAAATGCTTCTTTACATCTCCATTTCCTTATGAGGTTAACAACACATTTAAATAAAGATCACCACAATCTCTCTCTCTCTCTCTCTCTCTCTCTCTCTCTCTCTCTCTCTCTCTTTCCTTAGCGATGTGCGTGAGTTAAGATTGTACTGGATTTGTTTTTTGTTTGTCATGTGCGCAAACTTCAGTTGGTACAATTTCCCTACAGCCTTATCGTTGACTGACATCATTAAAAAAATTCATCGAGTTTCTCGTCATCTTATCAATACAAGTATTCCATTTAATTCAAATAATTAGAGCAACAAGTGTCATCTTTTAATTTGTCCCTCGAACACTCATGAATATCTTCACTAATACAAAGCACTGTTTTATCACGAAAGCTATAGTCAATTCTTTTTAGTGAGGCAGATTTGCACCGACTTGCAGGGATGCCCTTTTAATTCAGGAAAAGTTTCCTAATAGCTGATTGGTCAGAAGTATTTTTGTCCGAATACTTCCGACCAAGCTATCAGGAAACTTTCCGAGCTAAAAGGACACCCCTGCGAGTCGATGCAAATCTGCCTCACTAAAATAATTGACTATAGATAAAGTTAGTATACTGTAGGTCGGTCTAGGCAACAACCATCCGTTGCGATGGTGTCACTAGAGTTCAAGGATGCTTTAATGCTGATCCTTCTCTGAATACTGCACCTCTCTTTGCCTAAACATACACTGTATATTCTGGAAAATTCCTGGCAAAGGATCATCTTTCTCCATATGTCTGACAACACCAAACAAACCACACCTTGCACTCGCAACTGTAACTGCTGACATGGTTAGGATGGAAGATACTTTTCAGCATGGTGAGCAACTCTCCTAGGAGAACACTCCGAAATCAAATCAGTGTTCTTCAGCCTTGGTTATTGCTATAACCTCTGTACTGTGGCCTTCCTATATCCTGCTTGCGAGTATACTTGAGCATACTTTTAAGCCAGTTTGCTCTTTTCAAAGGGTGTGTTGGGCAAGCACGAAGGCCTCCACCTTTATCAATATGAATTTCCAACAGCAACGGCTTCAATATTCAATTATAACAGTAAGCAATTCAAAGAAATTTCAGGTTGAGGGAAATGGGGAATAATAGCTATGCGAAGATTAAAAAAAAAAAAAAATTAATGACTACATGCATTCAATTTCATCATAAGCTTTATTATTAATTCCAGTAAAAACTGAGAATCTTGAGCTCGGTTGCAGTATGCGTCTCTGTAACAATTTTCTTGGAGAAGCATCTTCAAATCCTCCTTCAATTCGAATGAATACTTTGACACCCCCTTGACGTTCCATCCCAACTCTCACTCCCTCCCACCTTACTTGTATATCTTATTTCAATCTTGGCTCTATTGTCATGTCAGTAATGTTTACTACCAAACATTACTAATTTCTTTATTTGCCAGTAGCTTAGGCTGTGAGAACCCCAAAATCCCCCACAACATCCTCTTGTTTGATCGCTGAAGCTTCAATCCCCCCCCCCCCCCCCTTCTTTTTTTTTTTTTAAATAACGACGTTTCTAAACTATACTCCAACACTAGTCTCAGTGCGGTAATCTAGATCATGATTTCCAGTTCCTTTGGTATTGCTTTGTGCCACCCTTCCCCTGTGCCCTACCTCATCCATTTCCCCAGCTGCTTTCATACTAATGTCAACCTCACGTTTACAATTGTCCCTTCTGGTTTAAAGTAGCAAACTAACAAATGAACTCGAATTATATCTGAAGTATTTAAAATTTTCAGCCTGTTTAAAATCTTACATGTTCTCTCTTGTATAATCATCCCAACCACTTGACATTGTCTTCCCTTTTTATCTTTCTAATTAAAGTACTATTTCAGATTCCCCAATAAAATCTAACTTTTCATTACTATTCACTATTCTCTCTCACTTATTTCTAGATTATCTCATATATATTCTTTTGTAGAATTGAACATAACCTACTTTAACACGCAACTGCATCTCACAATTTCCTTTAAATTTCACTAATTTCCAATATCATCCCACCGCCAGTTAATGTTCCCTTGAATTTTGTTTAATCACGCAGTCCTAGTTCATTTAAAGATGAATTTTAAGTTATTGTAATTAGGGATAAAGTTAAATTTTGAATTCTTCGTCTCCTGCTGAAACTACGGACAAACTTTCACTTATGATAGTGCATGCTAATGATCAGGTACTCATCCAAACACTCGCCTACTAACCATCACCCCCATCATCTTGTTCTCCTATCGACTTAGAATGAAAACATCGTTTTACAATACTCGGTTCTTATCTATTTTTCTTCCTCAAACTAGAGTATTTCAGAATATGATTTTCTTTGAAATCTAAGTCTTCAAAAGTCAAGCCTTCTCACAATACATAAACACGACTATTTTCATTTTGTCATTGTATAAAATCAACACAAAGTAAGATTATCCAAGAATACTTGGTCTCTCTCTCTCTCTCTCTCTCTCTCTCTCTCTCTCTCTCTCTCTCTCTCTTCTCAAGACTCTACTTCCATGGTATCACAATACTCCTGCCCTATTCAATTGTAGCCATATAATCCATGTTACGAAATTTGTGCTTTAACCTGTTCCCGCAGTTATAATGATGAAAAAAATATCTACTACTACTTCCATGCATTTCTTTACCACCCCACACATAATACCGATATCTACTGTCCGTCCTAATCCTATATCACAGCAATGTCTGTTCAAAACCTATCATGCAACATCTTACCTGAAAATGAGAGAAAGAGAGAGAGAGAGAGGGGGGGGGGGAGGGATTGTCTCACTGTTATTCAACTAACTGTGGAATCGAATGTTTATTTAGAGCTTTCCCAATTTCTTAGGTCAATTATGACAGGTACACTAGCAAAAACTACAAATATTTAAAACAAGGAAATAAAAATTTAAGAAAGTCAAAACAATGATAATTCTACTCGGGTAGTGTAATATTTAAATTCACTGAAATAGCAAATACACAATCATTTATTCACCATCTGAGAAAGGCAAACCTTGTAAGTTGGGGGTTCAGAAAGGGCATTAGATCTTTCAACAATGACGCGTCAAGTACATTTTGAAAAGCTAAAAGAAAATGTGGGTTATTACTTTGATATTCCCTTACTCTCATAAAACCTCTTCATTATCTTAAATAATCCAGAAAACATCAATTTAGTATGACCGCCTACGCATTAAACCAATAAAGAACACGACTTCCTTGAAGAAAACCCATGAATAAATAGGTATATATGCTGATGGTGCTCTTACTTACAAGAAGGGCCCCAAGTCCTTGACTGCCAGTTTATACAGCGATGAGGAAATGTCTTGCGAATTGAACATACACCACCCTAAACTGCGACCTTGTATCCAGGATATCATCGTACACAAACAACCAAGGAAAATTTGACGGTGCAGAAAAATACACCAACTTTGTTAACAACCTGCCGCTGTCATTTCACTCAGGATTTGTATACGAGTCTCTGTAATATCATTATCATCACCAGAATGAATATGGACAGTATATGGTAGCACAATTGCGCAAAGAATATCCATGTATAATCTAATGATTCACACATACAATTGAGAGAGAGAGAGAGAGAGAGAGAGAGAGAGAGAGAGAGAGAGAGCCCAGCAGGGTGATCCCTGTTGGCTTTGCGGAGACCCACGACTACTCTCATGCCTTCTTTCAAACAATTCACCATACCTATTTGAATCACACTAAAAAGCATTTTATTGTAACATTAAGAAATCTATCATTATCATTATTGTTGTTAATGTAGTTATTAAGCATAACTTTAATTTGCTAAGCAGTTTGCCAAAGAACAAATTGCCAATATGCAAAAATTATTTGCAAAAAAAAAAAAGAAAAAAAATCCACACATCCTATGAATGTAGGATATTTTCAAGAAAAAATAGATAAATGTATCATGCAAGCACATCCACAAAAGATAAATATATAAATCCACAAACAACTGCGAATTAAAAATAAACTCCAATCACTTGAAAGAAAAATAATAAACACCACCATGTTACATTTTTGCAAGAAAAGTTTTCTAAAGCCTTCGACTACAAAGAATATTAGACCAGTAGGGGAGGCATCCCGATTACTCATCAGAATATGGATACTGCTTCTTTGCAAAACGAGAAGCAAACACTAATTTCAAAAGGATTGTAGAACTTCTGTTCAAGACTGCACACTCTTGTGAAACGCATCAAAATGGGAGATCTCTTGATTATTATTATCATTATTATTATCATTATTATCATTATTATTATTATTATTATTATTATTATTATTATTATTATTATTATTATTATTATTATTATCTAGGCTACAACCCTATTTGGAAAAGCTGAAGGCTATAAGCCAAATGCTCCAGCAGGGAATTAAGCCCAGTGAGGAAAGGAAACAAGGAAATAATAGACTTCAAGAGAAATAATGAACAATTAAAATAAAATATTCAAAGAACAGGAACCAAATTATAAAATTTTCATATATAAACTACAAAGTAAAAATAAGCGAAAAGAAAGAATAAAAAGAGAACAAATGTGATATATGATAAAGGTAAATACGTAACAGATAAACTATAAAACGTTACTTATGTCAACCTACTTCGCACAAAAAAAAAAAAAAAAAAAAAAAAAAAAACACACACACACACACACGTTTGCACCAAGTTGGAAGTTTCACTTATTCTACTATTCTGTGCAGTATCGAGCTTACGGGAGAAAAGTTAAGACTGTAAGAATTAACTGTGTACCTAGCAATATGTGGTAGATAATATAGTTTGGAAGATCTAATTGTAAATGACGCTCAGAATTTTTAACATTCTTATACAGTATAAACAAAAAGCTAATTGAAGTGCAGTGTCAGAGGTTAATAGCCAGATCAGAAATACGAATATAAGTACATCTCAAGTTCTTATCCAACAATGAGGGTCAAACATAGCAGAAGGAAAGACCTTAAGTATTTTCTTAGCGTACACAGGTCCCAGAATGTCTTAAGATAATTTTCTCAATATACCAAACTGTAGTGCATTTAAAAAGATAGACCCCACATGGTTCTCAAACGAGAATTTACAATTAATAGAGACACCTAGATTGTTGAATGAGCTACATTTAGTTTAAGAAACATAGTCAATGAAAAATTCTGGGTTGGGAGGATCCAGTGCCCTTAACCTACAAACAATCATACTTAAGAGTTTGTTGGAGTTTAACCTCATCCCCATAAACAGCACCCTGCACAATCTAGCTAGATCTCTGTTTGAGATTCAGTAACCACTAGTCTAAACCCAAGTGAAATAGATGCATAAAGAGTCGCATCGTCTTCAAAACCAATAAACTTGTTTTTAAAGCAGAAAAAAAATACCATACATAGAGGAAATGAAAAAGAACACTACGCTGAGGAACAAAAGAAATAATATTCCTAAATTTCTATAGTACCCATCAACAACTACTACCTGAAATCTATTAGTTAAAAATTCATTAACAATATTAAGACACGATCCACTAACTACCATGGTCTTGCGTTTGAAAAAGGGCCTCATGATGTGTGACACATCAGGGATAAGCTGCTCAGCTATAACTTCTAACGAAACTGAAGCATGACCAGAAATCCCAATTGGAGGACCAATGTCTAAATAATTATTTCTGGGGTTAGAAAACACAAACCCCTACAGAGTAAATTTGTCTTGAAAATAAAAAACTACACTAAAATACATTTATCTAAGTTGCTGAACATTTCTCTAGCAATGACAAAATGGAAGATCTGAAGCGTGAGGCACTCGTACCATCCTCTCCCTGGTCATATGAGGTCTTTTGTATAAAATTAGACAATTCGCTTTTCAGTGCTTAAAATTTTGAAGTTAAAGTAAAAGAGAATATAAAATATCACCAAACATTCATAATATCGGTACTTGAGAATGGCGTTAACTACGAATAGTGAACCACAGTGAGAGATGAGACAACATATTATGAAATTCGCTATTTTAAATCTTGGCTGTGTCAAAGTTAAATCTCGTCCTTCAATGTCTTTCCCACTTACTGATCAAATTTAAATTTACTAAAACAGCTGTCCTTCATTTACTACGTGAGGATATTGAATGGCAACAACAAGAGTTACATTATCTGCAAATTACGTCAACTTACTTCCAAAAATAAACAAACGTGTACATTTACCTAAAAGTTGCCTGTAGAACACCAGACAAATTAGACCTTGGCTTACTAAAAATTCCATCAACAACTTTGCAATCTTCAACACTACGCACGAGCTCTATGAACAAATACAGTGAATAGTAACATTAAAATAAATATTTCCTATATAGCCTAAATTATAAAAACTAACAAAACAAGTGGAAGAGAAATAAGATAGAATAGTGTGCCCGAGTGTACCCTCATGCAAGAGGGTTTAGTCCAACTTTTCTTGGCAAAAAAAAAAAAAAAAAAAAGTAAATGTAAAAATAAAAGGTTCCGAAAGGGCTGTAACAAGAGTAACACCAGCAGAAGACTGTTTATTTTACCAAAACGGACTTTTACTTTAATTTTCAATTACATAGGGTGATGAGCAGATATACATCCAATACCAATATATCAATTAATTTGCACTGCCATTACTCTAAAAATAAGAATAAAATAAACTAATCTAAAGGTATACTTGAAAATATTATTCACTGCAAAACACAATCATTTAAATAAAATCCCACAATTGAACACTTATATAACGTTCACTCAAGTATCACTTGACGTATTCCTTATTTCTCAATGCTGCATAAAAATCATCCAGCCAAGTTGAGTGTGGTTTTTCTCTAAATCAAACCAAGTACATATTCTGGCTTTCTGGATAAAATTCCCTTTCACTCCCACTCTTTCAAATCCAGTTTTTAATTATTTTCACAATATTTTTTCCTGCCTCCTACACAATCCTTGGACTATTTTTTATAGAAATTAAACTTTCCACCAATCACTGCCGTGTTCCTAAAACATTGAATACTACCTATTAACTTTCCCTTCATCCCTTAGCCTCAACAGCTACAATAGCCTTTGATCCTTCCAAACCCCGAGTTCCCCACCCTTTCTCTTTGGTCTCCCTAAGCGCCAAAACATCATGCAGCTTTATTGTTTTACAATTTTGCTGAAACCTACAGAAATCAAATATCATTAATCGCTATAGTGGTGAGTATCATTCATGTTTGATTGTGTGCAAATTTATGTTTCTTACAAGCATCAAACTATCCTTTGAATAATAATAATAAAAAAAAAACAATCACAGTAATAAACAAGTCTACAACAATTTCCAAGAGATTATCAGTAGATCAACTGTACAGATTCCAGTGGTCAGTTATATTATTAAAGTCCACCATAAGATAGATTTACCTATAATCTGTAACTGGATACAATGTCCATAATTGAGTTGTAATTGCACCAAGCTTTGGGATCACTGAAATAATGGTTGACGTAGCATCCTGTCTTAAATGGTATGAACTGCTCAATAAAACTGTATCCTGATTAGTTTGTGAAAATTGAAATACGGATAGGGGAGACCATTCCACAGGTTATGCCGTCAATCCGAATGACCCGGTATGAACACTCTCCGTTGTATTATGGTATAAAGCAAGGTTGTGTAGAAAATACATGGCAATGGTTGTAAGATTGTGGTGGAATTGAAAAATAAACAAGTTTTGCTTCTAATGGATATGACAGAATACTCAGAAAAAAAAGACCTCCTTGATATTGCATAAGTAAAAGCATTCTCGCATTAAAGTGGATGCTATTTACATTCAACACTTACAGTTTAACACAATAGGTAATGCCATACAAGTATTCTATGATTGTTAAGCTATGCAGCATTACCATTTTTTTCCGCTGTAGGTACTTGGATAGGAAAACAGATATGAGCATTCGTAACATTTAATTCGTCTAATCACTGTCTGCCATATTGTGCAAATGATATTGCATTGGTACGATTTTAATGTTCGCAGAATAATATGGACTGTCTATAAATGCTCACTATTCTGTTAATATGAGTTAAATATGTTAGATCCTCAGTAGTTATGAGTAGGGGTTCACTATAATGATGTTCCAATATGAAGAAAGATAATAAGCTGAATATTGTGATTTCCTACCAACAAGTCTGATAAATTCGTCTTTATTAAAGAAAACTGTTTTTCCCATGTAGAACACAATATATGACCCTTGAAGTATTCACCTCAGCAGAAAATTAAGTACCCGAGCTCCCACTGGGCCACCTACAGCTTTTCTTTAAGCTTGCTGTAAAATATGAATTGATAAACGTTAGAAAATAAGAAAGACAGTGTCAATGTTGTTACTTGACTCTAAGACTGATAATTGACGCTTCTTTGACTAATCACATTTTCATGGGATAAAGACATGTTGATTCGTTAGAATGATGGATTTCCAAAGGATTTCTTTATCATTTCCTCAAAGGACTTGGATCGATGGGATATCAGAGCTATTGGCTAATACAGTTTGAATTTGGGAGATAACTTCCATTAACGGATGTTAGCGCTTGGCAAGCGATGACAGGTTTGAAGAATTTTCTTGTTCTTATTGTCAAAGAATTCTCATAAGAAAAAATGTATGGTTTTTTTTCAATCTTTCATGCGTGTTTAAAACCCCGGAATAAAAGGAAAACGGTCTGAGCTAATCCGAAGTGTCCATTTCCTTTCCGATTCTTGCTTTACTGAAATTAGTTAACGGGAAATCATTGCCACTTCGGTGAAAGACTGCAGCTAAATAACTTATACCTTATCTTGGATCTCTGGATAAATATATAAACTTAGATAATTGCTGCACTTTACTGATATGGATGCATAATAACTCTTCAGATGTGATGAACCTTATATTCAATTTAAAGGGGACCAACATCACTTTTCACTTTTTGAAGTTTTATTGTGTAAGAACGAAAACTTATGGATAATGCTTAAAATTCTTGGCACGTTTTTCAGATTTTAAGGTTTTTGTGAATCACTGTTTATTTTCCATTACTTCGTAATCTAATCCTTGAGCACAACTTTAGGTCGATGGTTTCTATTTTAGAATTTTATGTCACATTTTTCGTTATCCAAATAGAAACTGTTCTCTTGAAATATCATAAGATTATTTTGCCTGGGAAACCTCAACATCTCGTGAATTCATCCCAGTTTACCTTGCGGAGGTTGAAAGACAATGACATTGGTTGCAAGGCATTCTGGGAGGTATAGGAACTAGTATTTAGTTATGAAATTTCATACACGGTCCCATGTAGTTAAGCAATGCTCTGACTGCACTCAATTTTTTCTTTTTTTTTATTATGGCTTTGCAGGTTGGAATTAAATGTAAAATTTCAATCTGGAATGTTTTTTTTTCTGATGATGCAGTCTTATATTCATTGATGATTTTTTGTAAAACATTGTGTTTCAAGTATCGATCATCTGTTTAGCATTCTAGTTACTGATAAATAGCTTTCAAGGTAATATCTATTCCATCTTACCTTGCTCTTTAAAAATGTTAGCTACTCAGCATGAACATACCTGGTTCTGGAGAATTGAAAGAATGAATGACTTCAGTATGTTATCGATGACATTTTGGAATAACGCCATCAGTGGCAGCGCATTATAAAGCTAACCGGAATAATAATGTGGACTATGTTGATATTCTAATAAGATGACAAGATACAAATCAATTATGAGAATTGCCAAAAAGGAAATTATTTCATCTTTAAACGAATCTATTGGGAGCACGCCAGAATCTAGCACAGATCACACATGCAGTGCTGTTCAAACTGCCGAACAAGAAAGATTATTTCCGGCTTAAATAAACATAAGGTTCTTGATTAGGTGATTTCTATGAAAAATAAAATGGCCATTTTATTGAAACTTATACATCATTAGAAGACGACGTTGTAGTCTAAATTAACTAAATTTGAAATGTTTGCCATTTCTATATTTTGTATATTAATTGAACTGCTACCATCTCTCTCTCTCTCTCTCTCTCTCTCTCTCTCTGTCTCTCTCTCTCTCTCTCTCTCTCTCTCTCTCTCTCTCTCTCTCTCTCTCTCTCTCACACACACACAGGCAGCTACATGTTGGTAAAAGAACCCAAATCAAACAGATCTTCCAAAATTTCCAAGTCATCCTTTGATCCCGACCACATAATTCTCTCGTGCCCAGTATGATATATAACAACGTCTAAATGGCGACGGTAAATTTGCATTCATTCTATCATAATATTACCACTCTATGCATACTGTTATCTCCCTTTTTTCCAACTATGACCCATCCATTTAAAGTAAAGATCTAATCAAGAAGAGTTTGGATGCTAGTTTACGCTAGACACCGAATATGGCCGAGA
The DNA here is from genome assembly GCF_036898095.1 of Palaemon carinicauda. Classification (NCBI taxonomy): domain Eukaryota; kingdom Metazoa; phylum Arthropoda; class Malacostraca; order Decapoda; family Palaemonidae; genus Palaemon; species Palaemon carinicauda. Next base: position 57,001,928 of record NC_090745.1, on the reverse strand, counting down.
AGTTACGAAACGGGTTTACGTTATTTTTTGTTTCCAAGACGACAAAAGCATTTTTCTACAGAAAATGGCACACACTGAAACAACTGCAATCTTAATATCATACAAATACGAAATTCGGAAATACGCCTTTCCCCGGGGGGAGAGAGAGAGAGAGAGAGAGAGAGAGAGAGAGAGAGAGAGAGAGAGAGAGTGAGTGAGAGAGAGAGAGAGAGAGTGAGTGAGAGAGAGAGAGAGAGAGAAATTTTGCGGATTTTCATACCAGAAAACAATGAAGGGTATAATTTTCCTTATTTTCTATTTTGACTAGTCTTTAAATGTAAAAATTGGAATATTGTTGGGGATTGACACATGCTATTTCATATCTGACTTCAGATGCTTTTCTGTCTGACCTAGAAACAAACGACTGCCATGGTCTTACTAAACTCAGTCATACGCATCTAACGACTACAATTTCCTTCGATGATTTAAAAGAGAATATAAATATTCCTCTCAAACTGTCCTTTATTTAATTGAAAGAAACATTTGAAGACCAAATTAAATTCATATTTCATGCAACAGACTGATATTTCTCACAGCAGAGCGTACGATAACTTTACCCGTGCGTTACAAAGCTCACATACCATAGGCACACCCCTGTTTACGAAACCAGTTCAATCCAGGCACATGGACGAAGGCTCCCACTTTTCCCTAGAATCATCAGTCTCTCGAGAGAGAGTTGTCTCGAATTCTTCCCTTCAGTGAAATTGCGATTCATTTAACGTCTTACTCATTAGGAAAAAGACGACAGAAGCAGCAAGGGCGAGGAAAGAGGCTAGACGCGACTTTACATGGTACGCTTCAGAGACCGCTAAAACAGGTTCTGACTTTTTTCTTTTATTTCTTTTCTACTTCGTACTGGTCCACCACCCACACCTCCGGCCCATCTTTCCCCGTCCCAGCAACCTCGAAATCAGCTTACCTCTAACCCTTACTGGCTCTTGAACGAGCATTTTTCTTTTTTATTCACCAGAATATTCTTTATGAAATATTTAGGAAGAAAATTCTAGTCTGTATAACAAAAATATAACAAAACAATTATAAGTAATTAGTTCACTCACCGCCCTATTCTAAATAACGATCTTCCTGATGTCAGCAGTTTCCTGAACAGAAAATTCAAATTCGCTTAACTAAAACCATCATCATAATATTTTGGGTGGCGGAATATTGATGTTCTTCTTATCTATCTGACTGCAACATCGCCCAGCATATCACATTCAGCATCACCATTGCCATTTCTTTTGAGACCTAATACATAATGAAACTCGAATAATTGTTCTTCCTGTCCAATAACCAGCTATGTCTATTATTCTTATTTTTTTCCTTCTTCTCGTAACATATCCGAATGGTCTTTCATATTCATGGCAGGTTACCCAAGATGTTCATGACAAAAGTAGATGGACGATTAAGGGTCCACTCCTCATCCCACTGCCCTCCTACGCCTCACTCAACAATGAATCTAAAATTCGCCCTACACTACAGGTCGCTTCAAGTTTCATTCAGCTACGATGAACGCTTACCAAAAAGGTTTCTCTTCGAGATGAGTCATCATAGCCTCTCCTGAAACCAGATTCGTAACTGCATCATAGTGTGTGATTGTGTGCGCCAATGAGAATCTGAGTCTTGGCGTTCACATATGTGCGTATCTAAAGAAGAGAAAGTCTGATGTAGAATTCAAAGTATATCGGCACAAGTAAGTTTCATTTCCTAACAAAATAAACACGTTTATATATCAAACAGGCCGTCTGAACACGTCTGTGTCCTTATCTATCTATATTTCTATGACTGGATTAAAGAAGAAAATGTTCACAATAAATGCCACATGAGGGTGGAATCATATTGAATGCACAGCTCCATACAGGATTGAAAAACAGACAATGCATAACATTTCGACTGTCGACTAAAAATACGATTGGAGTTCGTCATAATATACAGTTTACACATTTTTCAAGCTTTTATGGAACTTTCAATTCACAATGTTTTGTCAGATTACATAAAGACGCACGCGCACACAAGCATTATATATATATATATATATATATATATATATATATATATATATATATATATATATATATATATATACATACATCATATATGTATATACATATATATATACATATATGTATATATATATATATATATATATATATATATATATATATATATATATATATCTGTATATATATCCACACATATTTTTATATATATATATATATATATATATATATATAATATATATATATATATATATATATATATATATATATATATATATATATATATATATATATATATATTTATATATATATATACATATATATATATATTTATATATATACATATATATATATATATATATATATATATATATATATATTTATATATATATATACATATATATATATATATATATATATATATATATATATATATATATATATCCACAGATGTTTACTTATACATGCTATATATATATATATATATATATATATATATATATATATATATATATATATATATATATATATATATATATATATATAAATATATATATATACATATATATAAATTATATATATATATATACATATATATATATATATATATATATATATATATGTATGATTATATATGCATGTATATATAAATGTGTGGATAAATTTATTATATATATATATATTATGTATATATATACATATATATATATGTGTGTGGAGATATATATATATATATATATATATATATATATATATATATGTATATATATATATATATATATATATATATATATATATATATATGCATGTATATATAAATATATATATGTGTATATATATATATGCATGTATATATAAATATATATATGTGTGTATATATACATATATATATATATATATATATATATATATATATATATATATATATATATATATATATATATATATACATACACACTGAATAAAAGGTTTCCTGTCAAATCGCAAATTTTGAATCTTTCGTTACCCGAAGGCCAAGTTGTGTTTATTAGAACCTGCCTATTTCAGTTTTATACCTGTTGTTTTTATTTTCGTTTCTAAATGCTTAAGAATTGAGTGAATATGCAAAGTGGAAACATCACCATTAAGTGACGCCCCGCTTTTAGATTCAATTTTGAATTCAAGAAAGGCATGCTGAATTTTTAGGGACCGTACCCATTCCCTTTCCTCTTTGTCCACTTGTTTCTCATTCCTCAAGACAGTTTCTCACTGTTTCTTATCATTTCCCTTGTCATCCACCCCCATAAGGCCCGAGACCTTCAGGATTGGATCTCCTTTTCCATTCCAGCCCAAATCCCCAACCGCGCACACTTTCTGCTCTTTTCTTACTTCCATGTTTTATCACAACTGTTTCATCACTTTTTTTCCATACTTTATACTATATACCATGTATCCCGTGACCAAGTCAGGTTCTTTGTCTTCATCGCATTTTCTCCATGTACGAAATCACCGACTGGAATTCGCACACCAATTACCGCATCCGAAACACGTTTTCACTAAGGACCTTAGAGATACATATGACTAAAGTTCAGTGTGATAGGTAACTTGGTTACAAGGTTATTTTGTACTATGTCAGTGGAAAGCCAATTTAGTACTGCTACACTCGTATTGCTATAGACGATATTAAGCCAAGACACTAAGTCGTCTTATTATTGTTCGTAGCGACATTCTTAAACGTCTAACAAACAGGCCTTGCTACCATTATGCTGCTGAGATGTTCATAGAAAATCGCCACGATCACTTCAAAATCCCTATCAGTCCAACAATGTACAGTGCGATCCGGAGATTAGGAAATAGAAGCAACCCGCTAATCCCAAACATCTTAAACAGTGAAACAGGAAGACGATCAAAGTCACGGCGGAGATGGCAAAACGACAAAACTGTAAAATGGGTAACCTCAAGGGCCGTGTAGTACTGTATTTAGCTTCTTCATACAACTCTATTATTATTATTGTTGTTGTTGTTGTTGTTGTTGTTGTTGTTGTGACTCGAAGCAAAGAAACTGAAGGAGCAAAAACCGAACAAAAAATAAAATTATCCGATTTAATATAATTTCGAACAGTATATATTGCTATATACATTTATTATAGAGATAACTTCAAATAACGGTAGAACAAATAAAAGATATGCAACTTTTACCATTTAAAGGTCTTTTGAAGCCTAATTGTCAGGTCGCTTTACGGAACATATTCTCTAAGTTTTTAATAAAAGGCAGCAGGAATTGCCAAATATTCAGAATGATTGAATAAATATATACCCTATACAAAGTGAATTATGGATCAAGAATATGGAATGAGATCATTTCATCAATAAAGACACAGCTTCATTGGAAATCAATTCTAATGTATAAAAGACATAAACACATCCTATCCACTCTGGTAGAACACAGCTCAATAGCTGAGCTAAGCACGCTTTCAGGCAAAATACAGGCACCGCTTTACACCTTCACTAACAGACATGCCGGCATGACTTGTATTTACCTATTAGGAAAACATTATTGAAATTTTGGTTACCTTTATCTCGTCTAAACTTTAAAAGTACTTTGCTACGTTTCGTCGCTCATCGTAACACTGTCATCAAGGCATGCTCTTCTACCACTAGTTATTTTTTTTTCTCTCTCTCTTTTTATGTATGGAAAACTCGTCTTGGTGACCCATTAACGATTTTTCATAATGTTAAAAACACTTGTCTCTCCAAGACAAATTTAGATTCAATTAAAACCTATTTTGGCACTGCCCCGTCAACAACTTAGGAGACGCATCTATTTTCAAGCCACAGGTGACATGGCATAGTCAACAAACACATGGCGAGCCTTGATTAGTATGTAACGCTGATAAAATTCAGTGTGGGATAACACGTCTAAATTTACTGTCAATATTCTTCTTCTCAGCCTCCTTATTTATATTACTTCTAAATTAGACATACATTAAAAATGACCCCAAGACAAAACATTTTCTTCATTTTTATTATATTTCGATTTGAGAACCCATGATTAGGGTTGAAAGAGAGAGTAATAAGAGGTGACTATTTCCCAGCATCAACATGACACAAAACGTGGTGCTTGTTGTTACCGTTCCAATGGGACGAGGCGAGGTTAATTTTAGACGAGTAATCCTCAGAGATCCGAAATAAACCCAGATGTATATACATATATATCTATATATACGCTGTAAATATTTCTCACATCTTTCTTTTCCTGAGAGTGAATAATCCAGTTATTTCTAGGGCTGGTGATTCGCATATCAACCACTTTTACTGCTTTAAATTAAACAGTTAGTTCGAACGTCTCACGCTACGCCAGAGCCCGTTCTAATTGGCTCAGCATCTACTTCCCCACCAATCAAATCTTGTCCTAAAGGGCGAGAAGAGCGTCACAGCAGCAAAAGCCACGATGACATGAAGACGTCTCCTTTTAGTTGGGCTAAATTTAATCATATGGTTATGTCTTGAGGCTACTGTACCTAATGCTTCTCCGCTCTGAATATAGCTTGCTACTAGGCTTTTGTGACCGCCTTTTTTACCATGTTTTCTACGGCATATGTTTTGAAACAAAACCATCTTCATAAGCAAACATCTTCAAAGATTAATAAATAAATGCATACCACTTAGGAGTAATGCTATCTCTAAATCCCTTTAATAAATCAGACAAATAAGATTAAAGATTAACAAATAATGTACAGATTTTACTACATTTCCGTCATATCAATTTCACTCGCTATAATAAAAAAAAGTAAAAACATGTCAAATGTGTCACAGTCACTAAGAAATGGCTGTATATGGAATGGGATGGAATAGAATAAAAAAAAAAAAATCATTTTAATGATCAACTGACTGAACAGGCTACATGAAAACCCTCTCAGTTTTTACAACAGGTTTCAAAATGACATAGAACGTACATAAGCACCTGCATTTGAATGTACGCAAATTTGCATTCACATATATACAAAAAAAGGACAACTTAATTATTATGTAAGCACCAGGAGCGCGAGAAAATCTATAAATTAGTGATACCGTACCTATCATACCTAAAACAACCATTCTTCGGTCTATATTAACACTACAGTATGTCTTCTTCTGCAACATGTATCTTGGTTGCCAAATAAAAATAAGTAAAACAAAAACAAGACGAACAAAACTGCACGCTAGTGAACAGCACATAGAAGGGTTTGTAAGGTAAGTAAACGAAGAAATTTCTGTGCAAAGAACCGTGGCCTATTTGGAACAAAATTCAGTACTGTGAAGCTCATACTGAGATCTTAAAGGAATACAGTGATTGGTACTTAAACAAACCAAAACAGGCCAAAGTCTAAAACAAACACGTTATAGTTGAAATCATTAAATTAACAAAGCCTTATACTAGCATGTCTACAAGCTTCAGTGTGCGTTTGCGTGTGAGAATCCAAAGTAAAAAAAAAAAAAAAAAATGGAATGGACGGTAATGGAATTCTTGTGCAGAAAAAGGTATGGGGGAATACTGAGACACTGAAACTGCAGCAAACAACCTTTAAAACAACCCTCCCCAATAACAAATTAGTACAGATACAAGATAAGTACGTTACATTCATCATCCGCGACGCGTCTGTGTAGATGTAAGGATTTCAAGCTGCAGTTACCTGAAAAAAAATAAAATGATTTATTCCTTACGTAATCAAAAATATTAAGAATAAAATATGTCATAAAACTAGGCAGAAATATTTTGCTATAGAATTTATTTGTACACAAGGTATATTCATGTCATCATAACTTTCCTCGTGGAACTTCTATTGCATCAAAGCAAAAGCAAGATTCTCTTTTTTCTATTAGCTATATAATCTCCCATAAAATAATATTGTATACATTACTTCCAGCAAGTTAAAGGTTTATCAACTGATTTAGCTGTCATCTAAGTAATATTACATTCGTATGAAATATGGTTTGACCTTGAAAACAAGATTATTGGTTATGCACATGATAATAGTCTATTTACACCGAGCCCCTCAGTGTAAAACTGTGGCTGTTGAATGTAAAACTTTTCCTTTAAAACTGTCACTTCACAGGAACTACTAGAACTCGAGGGAACAAATTATCAGACAGCCTACATGAGGTCAGTCACGCAGACAATGGCTTTCAGTCAAGTGGTCAAAGCAGTCACTTTAACTGTGGATAGCCATTCATCAAATTCTTAGACATACTATGAGTGTACCCCATAAGTACAGTTCTCTTCATATCCTATTATTCCACCAATAAAACATGGCAATCTTCAACTTTTTTATTTGTTTACTAACAAGGAGTCTTTACCATGAATACTGCTAAAACTACCTATATTTCTTGTTTTATTAGATGGAAATGTCCAATATATAATGGGAAAGTAATCTCTTTAAATGCTATTCAACATGAATCCACCTTGCACAGACACCAAACAATCAATAAACTTATTGGCGTGTTTGTCCGTAGAATATTACCACTATAGAGACATGATTCTTCAAAGATTGGCCAGGCTAGTCTGATGTTGGCTCCATTACTAGGTACGGCCCTTTCCTTTGTCTAAAGATATTCTACACTGAATAACCTGGAATATTTTTACCAAATAGTTTTTCCCTCAAAAACCTCACAGCACTGAATTAACTACCATTTTTGTTATTACCATACTGAACAGTAACTGTATCTGTTCAGTTCAGTGGCTATTATTATTATTATTATTATTATTATTATTGTTTTTGTTATTATTATTGTTGGCTAAGCTACAACGCTAGTTGGAGAGCAGGATGATATAAGCACAAGGGCTCCAACAGGGAAAATAGCCCAGTAAGGAAAGGAAACTAGGAAACAGGTAGAATAGTGTGCCTGGGTGTACACTCAAGCAAGAGAACTCTAACCCATGACATTGGAAGACCAAAGAACAATGATTTGATTTTGGAGTGTCCCTCTAGAAGAGTTGCTTTTAATTAGTCTCTCTCTTCTACCCTTACCAAGTGGAAAGTAGTTATTGAACAATTGCAGTGCAGTAGTTAACCCTTTGAGTGAAGAAGAGTTTTTCGGTTATCTTACTGTTGTCACGGGTATGAGGAAAGAGAAGAATGTGTAAAGTATAGGCCAGGTTATTCAGTATATGTAGACAAAGAAAAAGTGACCTATAACCAGAAAGGGATTCAATAGAATACAATCTGGCCAATCAAAAGGACCCAATTACTCTCCGGCGGTAGTCTCTCAACCGGTGGCTGGGCCAACCTACTACCTACTATTACAGATCATTATGACTGCCCCATGAGAAAACTCCGAATTCAAACCAACACAGTCTATTATCCAATGTCCTCTACTGTTGGACTGCACTCAAGACACTATATCATGGCTTTCAACAGCTTGAGATTTGGCTCTTTCAAACTTTTCTGCTAATTCACCCTTCCTCTTCTTTTTTTCTAAATAATGTATTGACCAGATTCAATAAGAGGCAATACTCTATCAGCTTTCTCTTCTTAATTTTCAATCAGTGTCTTAAGTAGGCTTAATAGAAGGGCTCAGGATGCATGGTGGTTTATCAAAAGATTTCCTTTTCTCTATCTGTTCCTTTATCTTCATCTAAGACATACATTCTCAAAATAATTGTTGTTGTCGTTCTTTTTAAATAACTATCCACAAAGGTACTAAGCAATACATGGTGCTGGCTACGCCATTTTATCCGACCTTTTGTCTTTTGGTCTATTAGTAGCGTTTGTATTTTTCTGTATTTAAGACTGTTTATATTTCTATCATTATTGTTAATTTTTTTCAATTATGATAAAAGGTTTTTATTGTTGCTAATTCTTATAATGTCTGGAGATATTGAGCAAAGTCGCAGACAGTGCTTCCCAGGGTGCGCCAACATCGGCCAGTGTATTGCAATATTCATGGAATACATGTTTCTCATACTGATTGTGATGCTCTAAGATTATTTTTTTTTTTTTCTAAATTACGCTATGAGCAAATCAAAGCGATGCTACTCACAAGTCTGGCAAATGCTTGTACTTTATAAATACTGATTCCTCTGGTGTTATAATATGCAAGGTGGGACCTCCTTTTGGGGTGTCTGATTATGCCATAGTTTCGTTAGTAATTAAGACTAATCAGCCTGTCTAATATATGCTATACTCTTGTATGATATATATGAAATCGCAATAAGACTGGAATGGCATTTTGAATGATCTTTAGCACTTGAATTGGTCACATTTGTGTAAAGAGGTTGTGTTTTCTCTTAAATGAAAATTTGGTCGTCATAAATGGTAGGTGTATTCCTTCTTCGTTTGTTAAAATAACAAATCAAGAGTAAAAATCTGGTTCAATGAAGATTGTAGAAGAGCTCATTTCAATAACCAAGAGGATTATAATCTTGAGAAGTGATATATCAGATTTCTCTTGGAATAACTATATTCGGCTAATAGCTGTTGCTCAAGAGAGTATAGGTTCAACTGAAAAGGAATACATTTTAACCATAAACCATATAAGAAACCCTTTCTGGTGAACCTAGGAACATAAATGGTGGGTTACCTTTAAATCTGCACTCAGTTGCTTAAACCAGAGGACTCTAACTCTCACTGTCAAAGGGAAAGGCAACCATTTTGACTGTTTGACAGTAAGCAGAGGAATGAGAAACTAAATATTTTTCATTTCTGTTTTCCTGAGGTTAAAATAACTAATTTAGCTTTTCGGTCCCACAAAATTGAAACCTTTTACAGGACCATTATACTTATGGAGGTGCTGACTCGAATGGTATTTTTCCTTATGTTTTTATAAAGACAGCTGATTTCGTAGCTCCTGAAGTTGACCGTTATTTTTAATAAGTTAGCATGAGGAGGTTCTCTCTGCACTTATTGGAGAGTTGAGGATGTTACTCCATAGGGTAAATGCGTTTGTGGTATCTCTCGCCTTATTGAATACCGCCTTATTGAATACTACAGAAATGTAAAATCTGGTGTTCATCAGAGTAATGCTTTTAGGCTATATTTTTCATACTATATACAAATATTTGGTTTGACAAAGAAAAGAAGCACGTTGCATGTGCAGGTGATGTTACTCAATTCGCATTAATTCCTTCTTCTGAATGGGAACCTGTGGTTGCTGAATCCTTATATCGAGATCTAGCAAAAATTGATGCATGGTGCAAATTTGGGACATGAAGCCAAGTCCGAACAATACTCAAAATAGGCTTGTAAGTAGGTCAAGGACAGTTGCTCCTCAAAATCCAGATCTTTGCACTTACGACGTCTCTTTACCTATATACAACGCAGTCAAAATTCTAAGTGGGATTCTTGTTATGTTTTACCGCCTGTTTGTGTGTTTGTTTGTGAACAGCATCACGGCCAAAATTCTAATCATAGAGTGAAGACAATTGCAGAGATTAACGGTTATGTAAAAAGTTGGAAATGACTAAATTTTGGAAGGTCGAGGTCGAAGGTCAAGGTCAAACAAGATGTCCAGTTCACATAATCAGCCATAAGTTTGGACATCGTTGTCACAAGTCTTCAAACTTGCTTCACATTAGAGTTTATGAAAATCCACGTCAATTAATACACGTTAAGGACGAAGGTCAAGGTCGAGTCAAAGGTCAAATTCCAGTCATCAAACATACGGCCACAATTTCAATAGTAAAGTAATGAAACTTACAGGAGTTTAAACTGCTATGAAAAGAGCTGGAAATTATTAAATTTTGGAAGGTCACAAGTCAAGGTCATGGACGAGCATTCACGTAACCAGCCATAAGTTTGGACGAACACCTTTGTCACAGACACTTCAAACTTGGTTCTTATTTGAGTGTATGAAAATCCACGCCAACGAGAAATAGGCTGCTGTGATGGAGGTCTGCACTCCACCGAGTGTCCCTCTATTTACCGCCAACGAGGTTGTGTTTTACTCCCTGTTTGTATGTTTGTAATTTGTATGTTTGTAATTTGTATGTTTGTAATTTGTATGTTTGTGTGTGTTTATTTTTTAACAGCTTCCTGGACAAAATTTCAATTTTAGAGTAATGAAACTTCCATGGTGTAACTTGTATGTAAAAAAGCTGGAAATTATCAAATTTTAGAAGGTCAAGGTCAAAGGTCAAGCAAAATGTCCAATTCACGTAATCAGTCATAAGTTTGGACACGGTTCATAATTGAGTGCATGAAAATCCACGCCAATTAATACATATTGAGGACAAAGGTCAAGGAAAATGTCGAGAAATAAGCTGCCACGGCGGAGGTCTGCGCTCTACTGAGTGCCCCTCTAGTTCAACCATGTTTGAATATTGTCTCCCATCTGGTCTTCAACAACTGACTCTCATATTAATCTGCTTGAAAAAAAAAAATTCGGTTTATTAAATTCCTTATCCCTGATCTGGATAATTCTGGTACTGTCATTCAGTTTGTGTTTTGGAGGTAAAGGGGTGAAATGGTAAAAGATCGAATAGGATGGTTTCTAGAACTCAGCTGAGATTGAGTTTTAAGGGGGAAAATAACAGAACCGTATTTTGATGAGTAATGATACAGAGGAAAACCACAGTAATAAGCGAAAAGTATAATACAATTTCCGTATACATACCTCGTGAATCTCCCTATTTTAGCCAAATAATATTCTGGAATAATGAAGTAGGCATAAATAGCATGTTATTTTAAGAACTATATATTACAGCGTGCAATTATCGGTATAGTTCACTCTCGGTTGAGATGAAAAGCGGTAAGAGCACTTTTCCTTAAAAATCACATAAGCTTCTAAGTACAAAAGCGTCGAACTAGCCTTTGAACAGAGAAGTTAGACATCTGTTGAGAGAGAGAGAGAGAGAGAGAGAGAGAGAGATTCTGAAGAATACGTTACATTTTATTTCAATAGATTTACGCCTTGCCATCATATACCTGTAAAAGGGGGTTTGACATAATTAAAATATTCAGATTAGTGCTTTCCTTGATTGTTCATTCGATTAAAATTCTCATAGAAATAAATAAAAATAATGACGACGACTTTTCATTTAAACTTTTCTTTGTAATCGTGTGTGTGTATATATATATATATATATATATATATATATATATATATATATATATATATATATATATATATATATATATATATATATATATATATATATATATATATATATATATATATATATATATATATATATATAAATATATATATACATATATATATGTATATATCTATATGTATATCTATCTATCTATCTATCTATATGTATATATATATATATATATATATATATATATATATATATATATATATATATAATCCCTTTATTTGATCGTAATCATCAATGGAAGTAAAACAGTTGGCGACTGTAAGTACAAAGTCTTGCTGCAAAACTTTCAGTAGTGAAGTTTAGCCAGCTCATAAGGTGAGTTCCACTCACATAGGATTAAGTATGTATGTAAATTACATAAGACTTTCATCATTCATTTAATTGTATTTTCTTTCAGTTTCGTAAATGTAAATTTACGTTATTTTAAAGAATTAACTTTTTATTTCATGTAGTTTTGTTACGAAGTCTTATATTATCTCATTTAGGTATGTTGTATTACACACATGAGGTATGAGGACGAAGGATTACGTCATTTTTATGTTTCCACTTGGTTAGAAAAGACAAGAAAATTCTGGTGATAGTTTTATCTTTTTCTTTTTTAATGTTATGAGAGGAAGGTGGGTGGAGTTAGCTGAGAGAGAATTGCCTCGCCACATACGTTGATACCCATTCTCGACTTGACAAGTTGGCAACTTTGGTGACGTAGCCCTGCTCCCCAAGCTTACAGACGATGTCCTGAAAGGTTCTATATAAATCAAGTCAATATATATATAGGACCTAGTAATACAAAAGAAACAGAAGACATCCAGCCTATCCCTTTGAAAGAGCCAAAGTTCACCAGCCCTCTCCCCTCTCAAGTGTGTGTAGTGTATCCTCTCAAATGTGATTAGCAATTTCTATCCAACATATATCGTATATAGTGTTGTTCAAACGTTAGCAAAATTATTGGATGTTAGTTCAAGTGTAGTGTGTTAATATAAGTACATTTTAACATAAATTTTTGTATCTGGCCCTGTTAGATTTAGATTAAACAGTGAAGTGCATTAAAAATTTGGTTAACCGTTCTGTAACCTCGTGCAAACCAAAAGACGTAAGTGTAAGTTACAAATATGTAAATTTCATTATTGTTAAATCAATAGTGTGTGTTAAGTGTTAACTTTTTCATTAATTGTCAAAATTAAATATTTCTATAAATTAATTTCTAGTGAAACAAGTGTTTGTATTATTTTCTGAAGTGTTTTGTCATAAGTCCTAGATCTAGTTCAGATTATTTTTGGTGTTAATTCTTTTGAATTGTAACTTTTTATAGAATATATTTATCTTTGTAAAGTGTGTATCATTTCAATTACCAGCATTTTTTTCTCAATACTTGGCTCGTATCCCCAGGCTACGAACCCAAGTTAAGAGGTTGGTTTTAGAATAGTTTCCGTAAATAAATCACCTAGTTTTGTTTTGAGTTATGTAAAGAGACCTTTGGATATTCAGTGTTCATATATATTACCGTCTAGGAGTTGTGTCATTTTCTCAGAGCTCGGTGAGTTTTGGAGCTAGGAAATTTAAGTAATTCGCTAGTCGTAGTAACAATATATATTATATATATATATATATATATATATATATATATATATATATATATGTATATATATATATATATATATATACATATATATATATATATATATATATATATATATATACATATATATATACATATACATATATTATATATATATATATATATATATATGTGTGTGTGTGTATATATATTACATATGTGTATATACATACATATATATATATATATATATATATGGTGCGCTTGGGCATGTCACTTTACGTTTATAAGGACTGAACAGTATCTTAGTGACGTCCAAAACTCGAAGGCATCATCTCTCAGGATTGTGTTCCAAATAGTTTTCAGGAATTTAGGACCCCACAAAGAAATTGTCCAATGAATATACAATATATACAATATATATATATATATATATATAGAGAGAGAGAGAGAGAGAGAGAGAGAGAGAGAGAGAGTCTACGGAAATAACTCACCATAAATGCCTTCAAAACATATCATAGAAAACGAATATCCACGGGATTAGTGTGAAGTGAATACTTCCTAGTTAGATTATATTAATCTTCAACATCAGTTCTCCATTTCAAGTCTATTAAATTGGCGAAACAGTAATCATGGCTTAAGATATTTTATATCAATAACCGTTAAATTGTATAGTTGATTGCTGCTAATCCCAGATAAAAATAGTTATGCTTCAACCAATTTGCTTTTGCGATTTCAATATTTGCACCATTCATCGGTAACATGTGACCTTGCAGTGCAAATTCTTGTTGAAAACAAATCACTTCAAAAGCTACCATTCATTCCCTACTTAAGATCACAAGAATGCTGGAGTATGTAATATAGCACAGTTCATTATCAGAATGTAATTCTGTGGTCTAATGGAAGCGAGAGATTAAAACGAACTAATCTTAATTCGGCAAAGCTTCCGATTCGAGGAGGCATTGGTAAATAAGACATTGGGTGGAGACAAAACTATGCGAATTCTTGGCATCTAACTCATACTGATAATGATATTAAGCGTCTCGAGCCTTAAGTCTCTATCCCTCTCTGGGAGAACGACCGTATTTCACATCATTGAGCTTTACGTTCCTTACCCGGAAGTCTTCGCATTCAACCTTCAGACCAGGGGCATTATTTAATGACGGTGCAGTAAACGAACATTAACAGCTCAGACCTTTGGCTTTGGGGTGCCATAAGATTAAGGAGCAGTGATGATTCCAAACATAACCAACAGCTACAGTGGGAACAACGATAATATTTTCAGTTTGAAAACGATTATGTTTTAAAAACTGTACTGTTCTTAAAGATGAAATTTTAATAATTACTTAGTCACATCACTTGGTGTAATAATTTCTTCAAACATTTTTTTTTTCTAAATCGATGTCTATTTTCATTCATATTTTCAGAGAGAGAGAGAGAGAGAGAGAGAGAGAGAGAGAGAGAGAGAGAAGGCATCATAATATTTTTTTTTTTGCAGATGTATCTGGCTGGGTGTCTAATGGAGTTGCTCTTGACATTTTTTCCATCCTCAGTTACATAAATTTTATACTCTCTCTCTCTCTCTCTCTCTCTCTCTCTCTCTCTCTCTCTCTCTCAGAGGCACACAAATTAGACATTGAAGAGTGGTGTTAGCATCCTTACAACACTAATAACACCATGACGCTAAAATATAGTGTCTATATTCTATAAAATGCCCATTTCACCTAAAATTTGTCGAACAAAATCGACTTTTCCCCCATACTTCAAATTGTTTGTCCCTTTTTCCAGCTCTCTGGGTACCTTTTCATCCTGCGCATTGGCATATGATTACGACTAATAAAAAAAGATACCTAACTGTAGATAAAGGAACAAATGCAACATCAAAGTATCAATGAAAACATACCGTAAAATGTCCAAGAATTAATAAAGCTGATGACTTTTAAAACATCAATAATTCAACTGAAATTCATAAAAAGGCTTACAATAATAATAATAATAATAATAATAATAATAATAATAATAATAATAATAATAATAATAATAATAATAAATTATTATTATTATTATTATTATTATTATTATTATTATTATTATCCAATAACTTAATCTGGCCATGTAAGGAATCTCTTGGAAATTAAGGTGACGGATCATGACACTTTAATGTAGAATTATTCAAATTTAAAAGCACCTATATCTATAACACACACACACACACACACAAATGTGTTGTTAACTTTGATTTTGGAGTAGCGGGCATGAAAGGCCTTTTGTGTGCAGGACGATCCACGTATGAATTTCACACTGAACGCTTATAGAAGGGGATGTGAGATAGAAAAATTAATCTCACGATCACTTAATCCATTTGCCTATAGGCGAAATGTCCATGAAATCTGTGTGCCATATGACGGATTGTCTACACTACTTTATAAGACCTGTTTCAACAAGATAAATTACGAAATAATGACATGTGTATACAGATGTCAATTAGTCAGAGCAGTAATGAGATTGAAAGTTCTATCACAGTTACCAACAGAACAATATTATGATAATCGGTGTAATTTAATAACAAGAAAGTATGTGTTGTTAAAGATATTTGTGTAAAGGCATCACTATATGGCTCATCTATAGACGGAAAAGCTTGTAAAAAAATAGTGCAAAATTGTATGTTATAGTGTTGAAGCATTTTTTTTCAACAATTCCAAGTGTTTTGAAAACATCAAACTTGTACCAAAACACTTTCATTAAGAAAAACATCAAACTTGTGCCAAAACACTTTCATTAAGCAAAACATACCTCCACCCACTTCGATACATACTCAAGGTTCCAGGAATTAAAGTTTCATGACAGCTCTAGTCCAGGATACGATATTTCATGAAACAATTATAATTCCTTTCCCACGTAACCCCCCTATCCCGAACCTCTCTTTTCACCATGTCCATGCAAAAAAATTTGCCATTTCCACCTTACATAAAAGATACACGTATATATATATATATATATATATAGTGTGTGTGTGTGTGTGTGTGTGTGTGTTACCATTACAAAAACTCTAAATATCCTAAATGGATGTGAATGAGTACTCAAGCATTCATATAGATTTAGTGGATGCCTCATGGTAAAATGACTAAGATATACATATTTTATTTGTTAAAATAAATCAAAAATGGCCATGTTTATTGAGAAAGTAATCCAGAGATCTTGATCAAATTGACCCAATTCATCCACAGGCTCTTTACACTTCCAAGATGGATAACTGATACAAATTCTCAAATGGCTGCCTTATCGCTTTAATTTGTTGCTGATTATACCGAATTTTTGTAAACGTTTGCACAGTTGTTTTTTTTTATATATATATACAAACCAGAAAGAATGTCTTCTTATTAACAATATGAGATATACAAAGCAACATTGTACTAGGGAATTTCCATTTCATCTCACTCATACTGTAGATATTTGATAATTTTCTCTGAGGGACTTCGAAGAGCCTTTGGACTCATCCCAAGTAATTGAGAGCTTTTCGTGTGGCTTTAACTTTATTTTCTGATCTATTGTTGTTGTCGCAAAATTAAACGAACCTTTTACTCCTTTGAGCCACCAAAAATCAGGATTAAACTTTTGCATGTAAACACACTTCCAACATTTTATCTAGCAACAAATTTATTTGTAGTTTTCATGGATTGATGGCTATCACCACTCTGAACCCGGCATGGAGAAATAAAATAATCAAACTTGATATTAGCATGAGTAATACTTGCTACGAGGAATGATATAATCAACACTTCAAATCCTGTTAACTTTAATGCCGAAAATTTCCGCGCTATCAACAATTACATAAACACATAATAAATCTAAAGAAAATAATCGTTGGTTGAAAAGACGTAACACACACACAGAGTACCATTATCATCAGCCGTTCCTAGTCGACTGCAAGACAAAAACCTCAGACATATCCTTCCACTCGCGCTTGTTTAAGGTCTTTCTATGCCAGTATACACTCGTAAATTTTTTTAGCTTTCCCTGCTTCGTTTGTAATCTCTCAGGACCAAATCTGTTATTCTTTTTGTTCATCTATTATCTGTAATTCTCATTATATGTCCTGCCCATGTCCACTTCTTTTTCTTACATATTAGAATTTCCTCATCTTATATTTTGCTCTCATATCCATGTTGCTCTTTTTTGTTTTTCAAGTGTTAAATCCCATCACGATTGTTTCCTTATCTATTTGAGTTATTACTAGTTAATGTTTTAAGGCTTTAGCAAGGCTCAAAGTTTCTAATGCATAATTTAATACTGATAGGATAATCTCATTAAATACTTTTATTTTTAGAGAAAGTGGTATTTTACTTATCAAAATGTCTTTTTATTTATTGTAAGCACTTCATCCCATGCTTATCCTACTTTTAACTTCGGTCTCATGTTCTGGGGAAACACTTACTGTCTGTCCTATGTACGTATATTCATTAACAATCTTTAGAGATTCACTAGCTTGACACCATGAAACCCAAATATATTAATTCTGTTTTGAAAAATTCACACTTACTAATCTTTACCCTTAAGTTATGTTGTCTTAATCTCTGTAGTACTAGTTCTAACTTACGTAGATGTTCTTCTAAGGTGTTGGAAAAGATTACAAGATCATCCATATAGGCATGCAATATATCCCCTAACAAGTCTCCAAACACTATGTTAATC
Source organism: Palaemon carinicauda (assembly GCF_036898095.1). Taxonomy (NCBI): domain Eukaryota; kingdom Metazoa; phylum Arthropoda; class Malacostraca; order Decapoda; family Palaemonidae; genus Palaemon; species Palaemon carinicauda. The sequence goes on along the minus strand of NC_090745.1, from coordinate 56,983,582 downwards.
ATTCTTGTAAATGTTATAGGAGCACAACGTAAACCAAAAGGCATCCGTAAAAATTCATAATGTCCCCTGGCTGTGCTGAAGGCTGTGTATGGGATACTATCTTCTTCTAATGATATCTGGTGAAAGCCTTTAAGTAAGTCCAAACTGGTAAAATATTTATTCTGACCTAATAAAGACAAAATATCGTCAGTACATGGCACTGGGAATCGATCAGGGATCGTTTCCTCGTTTAGACGACGAAAGTCGACGCAGATACGCCATGTTCGATCTTTTTTTCGGTACAACTATTAAAGGAAAATTATAAGGGCTATTTGATTTTCTAATGACTCCTTCCTCTAACATTTTACCTACTTCATCATTTATTTCATTCTGGAATTTCATAGGGAGTCTGTACGAGGGTACATATATAATTTTCTGTTTGTCTTTTAACCTTATTTGATGCTCGATCACATCTGTTTTTCCTAAGGATCCATCCGTAGTGGAAAAGACATCTGTATATTCATTTAAAAGTTCAAAAATTTTCTGCTGAATTTCTTCGTCTTGAATGTCCTTACTGATTTTATTTTTAATAGATCGTAAAAGGGATTCATCCGCAACTGATTGAGAGTGATTGATTTCAGCAACGGTAAGAATACGATGTTTATAAACTTCTACATCCAAGATATGTTGATTTTTGTGAATTACTAAAGTGTTATTTAAATGATTACAGACTTCGATATTACATTGCTGATGTGAGCCTACTGTATAAATAGCTTGTGTGACAGACAATCCGTTGGTTTTCAAAGTATCGGAAAGGATTAATATTTCAGATCCCGGTAGTGTTTTCTTTATTTGCACTATTAAATTCGAAGGTATGTTTGGTTCGATATATTGCGTGCAAGATGATATTGCGGGTGAACGAGAATTCTGCTGGGTCGCGTATATTATTTCTTTATTAGTGAGACAAGTTATTGGTTCTTCAACGTACGTTACGGTTACATTTGTCGTCTCCTTTTTATCCAAAACTGACTTTAAAGTATTAGAAGACTTATAGAATTTCCCTTTGATATACACGCCGTGCTTTGCAGGAGCTAAGATAATGTTTTGATTTCCCATAGATGGGTATCCTATAATTACAGCTGGATACATATTAATGTTTTTCACTACAACAAATGTATCGGCAAACGTGCGATTACCGACTCTGAACTGAATATGAGTTATGCCTATGACGTTTAATTCATTATTTCCTATACCTGAAAGTCTGATTCCTGATTTTTCAATCGGAAAGTTCGAAAACAACAAATGATGCGTCTTCAAATCCATAATATTACGTGGACTACCAGAGTCAAAAAATAACGTAAAGGATTTGTGTTCTAAATTTACAGCATATAAGGTTGGCCGTAACTCATTTTGGCTTATTATCGTATGAATACGTTGCAAATCTACGGGAGCATGCACTGTTTTACTTAATTCGGCCGTGTGTTTCATAGGAAAATCTATTGTCTCACAATTATCTGATAAAACATTAAATTGATTATTCAATACTATTGATGTTGACATAAATGACCTTGACCCAACATCACTCTCTTCCCCTCTAGAGTTAACTATGTGGTATTTGCTTTGCTCTGCACATTCTGAAAATTAGGCTGACTTTGCGAGGTCTGGTTTGACGGCCCAGGCTCAGCGATATTTGAAGAAGTGTTTGTTTGTTTCGGACTCTGAACTGCATTGACATTTTGTTGTTTCTTCTTATTGTTAAAATGAGGATTTTTCTTTTTATTTCCATATGGAACTGACTGTGGAATTGACTGTGTATTTCTAGGATATTGTTGTGTCTTACGCGCGTAACATTGACTATAAGAATGTGATCCTGTGTTGTGAACTGAACAAAATTTCGTTCTACAGTCTGCGCTTATGTGACCTTGACGTTTGCAGTTGTAACACGTCACTCCCGCTACTGGATTATTAATTACGTTCACTGTTTGTGGTTTTGTTTCATTCTTAGCAAAAACTTGAGTTAACACGGGATCGAGATCTGGACACTTGGACATGTGCTTCTTTATCTGTTTATAGACATCCAATTCCGTACTTGCAGGCATTAACTTCTTATCAAAGCACCGCACTAAAGCTTCAGGCAACATAAGTGTCATGCAAGTTAAATACATTAATCGTAAAAAATCTTTCACGGAGATATTATCGTTAGTAACCCAAGTGGAATTACCTAAAATGTCCTGATATTCGTTAAGCCTATCAGCTATGAGAGCTGCTCTCTCAACAACATTAAGCCGATTCATAGTGGCTTGATTAAGTGTATTTCGTAACGTTAACACTACATCCAAAGCTTCCTCACCCCCATAGATCGCGCGTAACCTAACTTTGAAATCATCCCAAGTAACTGCTTCCTGAAATGAAACACCTCTTAAATACGCACTCGCATCCCCCTTAGAAAAATCTATAAAACTTTTAGCTTCTTGTAATTGTACAAAAGGATCTACGATTTGTTTGGCATTTAAATGGGCATCAACGGATGAAATCCATGACTCCACATTTTGTGGCAAGAACCCGTTGACACGGCCTTGAAAAGGAAGGATTGCTGACCTGGCATTTACAAGCGTCACAATTGGAGGAGGATTAGCCTGGCCTACACCACTAGGTCCAGGGGTAGGGCTGACAGGAGGAGCCATGACTGCTGTATTCTTTTTTTTTTCTATCTCTTTGACCCCTTTCAATCCTATCAAAATATCTATATGAGTACAGACGCCCACTGCGTAAACGCATATGTATAATAAAATTCCCCCAACAATGTTACTAATCCCAATACATTTCCCCCCAAGAGTTTATGAAAGAAAAAGGAATTAGCACAAAGAAAGAAAAATTCTAAATGAGAATTCGGAGTTTCTTATAACAAAGTTTAGGAATTCACTCACCCCAGTAATAATTGACTAACGACTTGTGATAACTACACTTCACTGCACAAACTGAAATTAATACAAAATCTCTGTACTTAGCTTATATATGAAGTCGAGTCGTCTCTCTCTCTCTCTCTCTTGATGTTTTGTTAGCGATGTCTCGTTCTAGTTTCTTGTAGAATGTAGGTCTTCCTGGATATGTTTTGCAATAGTTGAATGCCAGTCCTTGGGTTTCCTAGGATGTTGATTGAAGATTCTATTTGTATACTAACATATGTTGGTGTTAGCATTTTCGTTGGACTTAGTCAAAATTGTAGATTCTTGTAGATAGTTTTATTTTGAAGTCTTGAAGATCATTCTCTGGTTTCACAGCTTTTATGTTGAAGTCTTGAAGATATATCTCTGGTTTTACAGCTATTTATTTTGAAGTCTTGAAGATATTTCTCTAATTCTTAGAGTTTAACCGCTGTCTTTGAGTTTAATCGCTGCCACCATTTATTGGTGTGCTACTGTCTTAAGCACACATTTGAGTATGAGTTGTTTTCAAATGTATTTGAATGGTTTACTGAACACATTTTAGTAGTTTTTAAGTTTTATTGTGAATAACAACTGAGTTAAACATCTCCATCACTGGAGGAAGCTGTGTTGGTCCACATGACCAATTCTGGTGAAGTTTTGATATGAACTGAACAAATTACTGATATCCCAAATATCGTACACTTGCTTTAATTTGGCTAAGTGACGGAATCGGAAGACACCTGCATCCGGTGACGTCACAACTTTCACACGAAGAGACAATGTGTTGACACTAAGAAAGAATGACAACTTAGCATCTTACATCCTGTATACAATTTGAGTTGACCATAGCAAATCTCACGGTCAGCTCTTCCAACCAACATGACATATTACGTCATTTGTTTTAAACATGTAATATTACTATTCTAATCATTACACATCTCTATTTTTTATATTCAAACCTTCTATCATCTTTTGTAATTCCTCCTTGTTAAAGTATTCCCCATTAATGTTAATTCCTACATTTTCCCAATCTAAAGTCTTTAGGAGAGATGGGGTCTCCCAAACTAACTCCTTTCTCAATCGAAATTTGCTTACTATTCTTATGTAGTTGTAAGATTGCTGTACTACGCGTTCAGATATTCTCAAGTGTTCTAACAGAGGATTCTTCTATTCCTTGCTTTTGAAGGGCTTACTCGACTGCTGAAGGTTTGACAATCAAAAGCTTTCCCATCGTCAATAAACGCCATACATAGTCGTTAATCATACTCTGTTGATTTTTCATTTAGCTGGTTAATTAATATACTATTAGCTGGTTAATTAATATTCTAATGTATGAAAATTATCCATTTACTATAAAAGGACGTACACCAGTTCACTTTCTAATGTTATGAGAGAGAGAGAGAGAGAGAGAGAGAGAGAGAGAGAGAGAATCTATGAAGCTACCTAACGAGGATGGAAAAAGAAACGACATTGAAAGCATCATTAGACCTCTCTCTCTCTCTCTCTCTCTCTCTCTCTCTCTCTCTCTCTCATATATGCACATAACATTAAGTAAATGGATAATTTGCAAACAGCATTGAAAAAGTGGTGAGCGATACGTACTCTTATAGTAAATGGATTATTTGCACATAACATTAGAAAAGTGAAGAGAGGTATACGACCTCTTAAAACAAATGAATCATTTGCACACAGCATTAAAAAAGTGAAGAGAGGTATAAGACCTCTTATAACAAATGGATCATTTGCACACAGCATTAGAAAAGTGAAGAGAGGTATAAGACCTCTTATAACAAATGAATCATTTGCACACAGCATTAGTAAAGTGAATAGAGGTATACGTCCTTTTATAAATGGATCATTTACACACAGCATTAGAAAAGTGAAGAGAGGTATACGACCTCTTATAACAAATGGATCATTTGCACACAGCATTAGAAAAGTGAAGAGAGGTATAAGACCTCTTATAACAAATGAATCATTTGCACACAGCATTAGTAAAGTGAATAGAGGTATACGTCCTTTTATAAATGGATCATTTACACACAGCATTAGAAAAGTGAAGAGAGGTATACGACCTCTTATAACAAATGGATCATTTGCACACAGCATTAGAAAAGTGAAGAGAGGTATACGTCCTTCTATAAATGGATCATTTGCACACAGCAATAGAAAAGTGAATAGAGGTATACGTCCTTTTATAAATGGATCATTTGCACACAGCAATAGAAAAGTGAAGAGAGGTATACCTTCTTTTATAAATGGATCATTTGCGCACAGCAATAGAAAAGTGAAGAGAGGTATACTTCCTTTTATAAATGGATCATTTGCACACAGCATTAGAAAAGTGAAGAGAGGTATACGACCTCTTATAACAAATGGATAATTTGCACACAGCATTAGAAAAGTGAAGAGAGGTATACGTCCTTTTATAAATGGATCATTTGCACACAGCAATAGAAAAGTGAAGAGAGGTATACGTACTTTTATAAATGGATCATTTGCACACAGCATTAGAAAAGTGAAGAGAGGTATACGACCTCTTATAACAAATGAATCATTTGCACACAGCATTAGAAAAGTGAATAGAGGTATACATCCTTTTATAAATGGATCATTTACACACAGCATTAGAAAAGTGAAGAGAGGTATACGACCTCTTATAACAAATGGATTATTTGCACACAGCATTAGAAAAGTGAAGAGAGGTATACGTCCTTTTATAAATGGATCATTTGCACACAGCAATGGAAAAGTGAAGAGAGGTACAAGTCCTTTTATAAATAGATCATTTGCACACAGCATTAGAAAAGTGAAGAGAGGTATACGTCCTTTTATAAATGGACCATTTGCACACAGCATTAGAAAAGTGAAAAGAGGTATACGTCCTTTTATAAATGGATCATTTGCACACAGCAATAGAAAAGTGAAGAGAGGTATACATCCTTTTATAAATGGATCATTTGCACACAGCATTAGAAAAGTGAAGAGAGGTATACGTCCTTTTATAAATGGATCATTTGCACACAGCTTTAGAAAAGTGAAGAGAGGTATACGACCTCTTATAACAAATGGATCATTTGCACACAGCATTAGAAAAGTGAAGAGAGGTATACGTCCTTTTATAAATGGATCATTTGCACACAGCAATGGAAAAGTGAAGAGAGGTATACGTCCTTTTATAAATGGATCATTTGCACACAGCATTAGAAAAGTGGAGAGGTATACGTCCTTTTATAAATGGATCATTTGCACAAAGCATTAGAAAAGTGAAGAGAGGTATACGTCCTTTTATAAATGGATCATTTGCACACAGCAATAGAAGAGTGAAGAGAGGTATACGTCCTTTTATAAATGGATCATTTGCACACAGCATTAGAAAAGTGAAGAGAGGTATACGTCCTTTTATAAATGGATCATTTGCACACAGCATTAGAAAAGTGAAGAGAGGTATACGTCCTTTTATAAATGGATCATTTGCACACAGCAATAGAAAAGTGAAGAGAGGTATACGTCCTTTTATAAATGGATCATTTGCACACAGCTTTAGAAAAGTGAAGAGAGGTATACGACCTCTTATAACAAATGGATCATTTGCACACAGCATTAGAAAAGTGAAGAGAGGTATACGTCCTTTTGCAGTAAATGGCTTATTTGCACACATTAGAAAAGCGAAGAGAGGTATACTTCCTCTCATAGTAAATGGATAATTTCCACGCAGCATTAAAAAGTGAAGAGAGGTATACTTCCTCTCATAGTAAATGGATCATTTGCACAAAGCATTAGAAAAGTGAAGAGAGGTATAGGTCCTTTTATAGTAAATAGATAATTTGCACACAGCATCAGAAAAAAAGAAGCGAGGTTTACGTCCTCTTATAGTAGATAGATTATTTGCAAACAACATTAATAAAGTGAAGAGAGGTATATGTCATCTTTTAGTTAATGGAACATTCACATACAACATTAGAAAGTGAAAAGGTATACATCTTCTTATAGTAAAGGGGTTTTTGCACACAGCATTAGAAAGGAGAAGAGAAGTGTACGTCCTCTAACAGAAAATGGATCATTTGCACACAGCATTAGCATAGTGAAGAGAGGTATACGACCTCTTACAGAAAATGGATTATTTGCACACCTTAGAAAAATGAGGAGGTATACGTCCTCTTATATAGCAAATAGATCATTTGCACACAGCATTAGAAAAGTGAAGAAAGGTATACGTTTTCTTATAGTAAATAGATCATTTGCACACAGCATTAGAAAAGTGAAGTGGTGTAAGTCCACTTATAGTAAATGGATCATTTCCACACATTAGAAAAATCAAGAGAGTTATATGTCCTCCTTTAGTAAATGGATTATATGCACACATTAGAAAAGTGAAGAGAGGTATACTGTAGATCCTCTTATAGTAAATGGATTATTTGCACATAACATTAGAAAAATGAAGAGAGGTATACTATAGATCCTCTTATAGTAAATAGATTATTTGCACATAACATTAGAAAAATGAAGAGAGGTATACTGTAGATCCTCTTATAGTATATAGATTATTTGCACATAACATTAGAAAAATGAAGAGAGGTATACTGTAGATCCTCTTATAGTAAATAGATTATTTGCACATAACATTAGAAAAATGAAGAGAGGTATACGTCATCTTATAATAAAAGAATTATTTGCGCAAAGCATTAGAAAAGTGATGAGATATACTTCCTCTTATAGTAAATGGATAATTTTCACATAGCATTAGAAAAGTGAAGAGAGGTGTATGACCTCTTATAGTAAATGGATTATTTGCACACATTAGAAAAGTGAAGAGAGGTATACTTCCTCTTATAGTAAATGAATCATTTGCACACAACATTAGAAAAGTGATGAGTCGTATACTTCCTCTTATAGTAAATGAATCATTTGCACATAGCATTAGAAACATTGGAGAGGTATAAGTCATCTTATAGTAAAGGGATCATTTGCACACAGCATCAGAAAAGGGAAGAGGGGTATACGTCCTCTTACAGTAAATAGATCATTTTTACACAGCATTAGAAAAGTGAAGAGGTATATATCCTCTTCTAGTAAATAGATTATTTGCACACAACATGAGAAAAGAGAAGAGACGTATACTTCCTCTTATAGTGAATGGATTATTTGCACATAGCATTAGAAACATGAAAAGGGGTATACGTTCTCTTATAGTAAATGGATTATTTGCACACATTAGAATAGTGGAGAGGGTTAAGTTTTCTTATAGTAAATAGATCATTTGCACACAACATTTGAAAAATGAAAGGGGGGGGATATGTCTTATAGTAACTGGATTATTTGCACATAACATTAGAAAAGTGAAGAAATGTATACTTCCTCTTATAGTAAATGGATCATTTGCACACAGCATTAGAAAAGTGAAGAGAGGTATACGTCCTCTTATAGTAAATGGATCATTTGCACACAGCATTAGATAAGTGAAGAGAGGTATACGTCCTCTTAAATTATATGGATCAATAATCTTCTCACTAGAAAAAAAAATGTATGGATGCCTATGAGAAAAGTGTTCATCCACACATTTGGCTCCTGGGTCGATTCACAGGACAGAGAATCAACTATGTACTCTAAGTTAGTACCAACAAGCTTCAAATACTTCAAAATATTGAATTTACAGCAGAAATGATTGGACAAGAAATAGATACTCAGCAGTTTGTATGGATCAATTCTTAGCAATATTAATGAGATCATGCAAGACAATTGTGGAAATTTATGTGACAAAAGTCACTAAAAAAATAATGAATTTGTAAAGATAAACATGTAATCACTTGTCCAGCACTAAATCCAAACAGCAAAAATTTATCTCCAAAGAAACATACCGACCTGGCACTAACATGATAACATCCCACCTTGAAAAAAAATATCTTTTGGCGACTCATCGGGAAAGTAATAGGCAAACACCAAACTGATAACTTCTCCCTACGAATCAGCATGGCATTCCACAAGGAAAATCTATGGTATCACACATCTTATTAACAAAACAGACTTAATAATCGAAATACTAGAATCTGTTAGTGAAAGTATATCACTTCATACTATGCAAAAAGGTTGAATGACAACTATAGATGAACCACTTGGAGGCTACACGACATCCTTTCAATTCAAAATATTCTAATTTCAATTGATTGAGCATTATCCAAGCCAGTCCGTGTCATGTAAGGGGTCCCGCAAGGACGGTCCTTGGTCCTTCTTTCTTTATAATAATGGTTAGCGTTATTGATGACAAATTACAAAACTCCTTTGTAGGTAGTAGATTGGCTAGGGCACCAGACACTCGAAATACCACCGATAGAGAGTTATTGGGTGTTTTGACTGGCCAGACAGTTACGGCTCATTTCTCCTTTGCCTACACATATACCGAATAGTCTGGTCTATTCTTTCCACATTCTCTTCTGTACTCATATACCTGATAATATGATATTACCAAACAATTCTTCTTCGCTCAAGGGGTTAACAACTGCAATGTAATTGTTCAGTGGCTAGTTTCCTCTTAGTAAGGGTACAAAAGACTCTCAGCTATGGTAAGCAATTCTTTTAAGAGAAGGACACTCCAACATCAAACCAATGATCTCTCGTCTTGAGTAGTGCCATAGCCTCTGTACTATGGCCTTCCACTATCTAAGGGTAGAGATTTCTTGCTTGAGGTACACTTGGGCACACTATTCTATCTTATTTCTCTGCCACTGGTTTTTTTTAAAGTTCTTACATTTTACATACAAAAGATTTATTTTAATATTGTTCCTGTTCTTAGAATATTTTATTTTGATTATTCACTACTTGTCTTGAATTTTATTTATTTCCTTATTTCCTTTTCTCACTGGGCTATCTTCCCTGTTGTAGCCCTTGGTGTTATAGCATCCAACTTTTCCAACTGGGGTTGTAACTTAGCTAGTAATAATAATAATAATAATAATAATAATAATAATAATAATAATAATAATAATAATAATAATAATAAGCAGAAGACTACTTTAGCTAGGTCTTATGTGACTCACGTGAAAATATGAACACATATGAACACGAACTAACTCGATAGTATAAGGTATCCCTGGCCAAAAGAAAAAATGTATCTATTGCCCAGAACAGATTTAAGCGCTTAAAACTGTGATAAGAAATCTACAGGGAATTTCATAATAAAAGGGCAAGAGAAGTATATATGAAGAATCAACAATGACAAATTAATATGGTCTACAAATATAAATAGGCATGCACGTTATATAATTTTATACAATTACATAATGAATAAGGGTTTGTTCCCAAATCTTCTTACACTCTCACTAAATCTATAAATATTTGCCCTTTAATTTTACCACAACCTTAAAACTGGTGTCAAAATGCCATCTGTTCAACATCCTAGCCAAGATTACACGTGCTTCCTGTCTTGCCTTTAAGGCCTTAATCTAATGAACACTTCCTCAGCCCATAAACTCATCTACAAACAAAATCTTGACGAGTTCCTTGATATCTTGCCAGATGGACCAACATGTAACGCCACTGGCCGTTTCAGACCCAAATGCAGGGCGCAGTTCTACTGTAACTCGATTTCGCATTTCGTATTTAATTCCGATGTCAGATCTGATATCAATTACTTCAATAATTGGTTATAATCTATCAGTCTAGAAACGGGAGGACCTCAGCGGGGTAATACCCTATCCCCAGAGAGGGTAATCAATAAGTCCTTTCTCATATGATACTAACAAAGATCTGTAATATTGAACTCGTTTATGTTGCAGGTAAAGATCGGTGTTCGATCCTAAACAGGAAGAGGCTGGAACGACATAATCATAAGAGAGAGAGAGAGAGAGAGAGAGAGAGAGAGAGAGAGAGAGAGAGAGAGAGAGAGAGAGAGAATTATCAGCATTTCGTAAATTAATGTCTAATCATATAAACAGAATTATCTCCTAGAGGTAATTCTCCTGCAACCGGAGTACACTCCTTAAGACATACAAGGAGTATTTTTTCGCCCTCTTTCTGTCCCAAACTGGCACACTGTCTCCTCCCCCTTTATTTTTCATCTCATAACGGCTTAGGTGTCCTCCTTCCTTTCTCGTGATTCTTAAACCTGAGTTTTTACACGAAGCATATCTCACTTCTTTTTTTTTATTCCAGTTCCCTTTCATTGCATCAAGATGAAGCAGTTGCTTTTCAGGTTTTCATTTGTTCGTTAGAAAAGAGCATGTTCATAGCGGATCTTTGATAAATAGGCAATAAATGAACACTGAATGAGTACATGGGATGTACGAGTGGCAAGGAATAACTGTCAAACCCATCGTATACACAGAAGCAATTGGGCTGATGAAGCCAGCAGACTTGTGTGCCACTTTTAATGTCCAAAACCAAAGCCCAATAAATCAATGAGAAAACTTTATATATCGGATGACTGCTGGGTAACTTTAAGCATCCAATTTCAATAATCTAAAATATCTCAAACCACAGAAAAAATAAGAAGAAATGTAAACTAACAATTATTACAGTGAGAAAGCTCATTTAAACAAGGAAAAAACTCACAATTCATCAATATATCTATTCCGTTTTTGCATACTTCCATGGTTGAATGATTTCTTAGCAGGGGTGGATCAAATGCAATTGTATTTGTATTTGAATTGTATTTAAATACAATTTTAATGTATTTGTATTTATATTTGTATTTTAGCATCCAGCGAAAAAATATTTTGTATTTGTATCTGTATCATGGCACCCAGAAAAAAAAGTATTTTGTATTTGTACGTATACAGTATTTGATATTTCGAGCCAAAATCATTTGAGGACAGAGAGAGAGAGAGAGAGAGAGAGAGAGAGAGAGAGAGAGAGAGAGAGAGAGAGAAGTCAACAACCGTGGTTTACTATACTATGACGGGTCATTTACACGTCGCGTACGAGTACACGTCGCGTTCCTGTACAACCATCCCTGCCCGACCCACTACCATGATGGTAGTTGGACAGAGATATCACTACCGTTCCTGTCACACTCGCTGTCGCTGGTGCACCGGATCGGTCCAGTTGTTTTGCACACACACAACTCTGCGTACGAGATGCCTTCAATGATCCCTGTGTCAGAAACAGTGCAATTGCAATTGTGATACACAAGTGCTGTAGTATTGTAGCTACAGTACGTCGATCTACTGTGGCAGCACCATTCTTGGAAAAGATTGGGGTTTCACTGCAGGCTGCCAATGCTACTAGATGGAACTCTCAACTGACTATGCTTAAGTCAATTCTCAAAAATGTCAATGGTGTCAACTCAGATATTAGTCTCCTAGGATCATGCAAGACCGTAGAAGAATTGAAGGGAATGGAAATAGCAATGCTAAAAGAAGTGATAAAGTTTTGGAATCGTTCCAAGAGACGACATCACAAGTGGAAGAAGAAAACATGGTGACACTTTCTTGCGTTGCACCAGTTGTATTTGGCCTTGAGCACAGCCTCAAACTATTCACAGAAAGTAAACCAATCTACTGCTTAAACTTGGCTAATGCACTACAGTCTTCTATCAAAAAGAGGTTGCATCTGTTTCTTGAGAAGACTGACGTCATTGCCGCAGCTGTCATGGACCCCAGGTTTAAGCTGGCATGGCTGCCATGTGAGGAAATAAAAAAGGAAAAGATTTTCAAGATTGTGGACCTAATTATTTCAAAGTCAACTCAGTCATCTTTGAAGAACACAATTCCAGAGGGGGACCCTTTCATCACCATAAGCACCAATGAAGACAAGGCTGACATGAGTGCAAAACGCTCTCGTCTTTTTGCCTACATGCCACCAGCTGAGAAAATAAATGTAAGTGCATCAACAAGCGACACTACAGTGGTAAAGGCAGAACTTGAGTCGCACCTAGAAGAAGGTGTTCTGGCTTTTGACGTGAACCCACTGAGGTACTGGCGTGAAAACAAGAGCTTCAGCATTTTGAACCCTTTTGCAAGAAATATTCTAGGGTCCTGTGCCACGTCGACACCATCTGAAAGTCTTTAGTAAGGCCGGTAATTTTTACACTCCTGAGCGAGCTAAACTTGGCCCGGAAACCTTCCGGGCATTAATGATTATTAAATGCAATTATGATATATAGAATGCAGATATAAACTTGTGAGAAAAAATTTTATATAGTTTGCAAATTTTCAGGAGGATTTTTTATTAGTGGCTTTAAAATCTGAAATAAGAGTACTTATATTTTCATTTGTATTTTCTGAACCAGTGATATATTATTATTTGTTTTTTTTTTAGATTTAGGAAGAAAAGTATTTGTATTTGTATTTGTATTTTTGGCTTCCGAAACAAAAGTATTTGTATTTGTATTTTTTATTTTTGGAATCCCAAACGAAAGTATTTGTATTTCAATTGTAAAAAGTCAGTATTTGATCCAACCCTGTTTCTTAGTGCCCGTAAGACACACAATTGCTTCATATATTTCCTTAAGGAAAAGTTATTTAGTTTCGTAAAGCTCATGGCACTTCAATGTCTTGTATTATCCCAGCAGAACAACCATTCATACCAATGCATTGCGTTTCTCCGATGAAAAAACACTGATTTCGAACCTGGCTGTGATAGCCTATTGGAAACGTCCCAATAGACTCGATAGTTTCTTGTATTGTCTGCAACCTCGCCATATTTGCGAGCTTAGAATAGGGGCACTAGGAAAGCCTATGGCTCTACCTGCTGAGTCATCAGCAGCCATTGCCTGACCCTTCCTGGCCCAGGCAATCACGGTCTCTTGCCGCTACCATTTATGAGGGACTTTCAAATCTGAGATGAGCGCCAGTTGGAAACGTCGCCTCTTGTAGTATAGAAGAAAAACAAGAACGGTGTCAAGACTTACTTATATAAACCGACGAATGATAAAATAATACTGTAGAAACTGACAAATCACTTCAGTGTAGTCAACTAAAAATATATGAATGTCACACAGTAGTTCCCCAGTCACAGCCCCATCACACTTTTACTTGAACAAATAAATAACGTGATTAAGATTCTCTCTCTCTCTCTCTCTCTCTCTCTCTCTCTCTCTCTCTCTCTCTCTCTCTCTCTCTCTCTCTCTCTCTTACTAAATTACATTAGGCATATCAAAAGAACACGAAATAAATGTCACACACACATATATACATATATACTGTATATATATATATATATATATATATATATATATATATATATATATATATATATATATATATATATATGTATATATATATATATATATATATATATATATATATATATATATATATATATATATATATATATATGTATATATATATATATAGAGAGAGAGAGAGAGAGAGAGAGAGAGAGAGAGAGAGAGAGAGAGAGATCGCATTCAGCAAGAACAAACTGAAGTAATTTCCATAACTCTTTTAAAATCATTCTTGCGTTTGGTAGTAAAACGTAAAAACGATCAAAATAAACATCGCACAATAAGATCCACATAGTTTCTGAGAATTCACCGTTGAAAAAGTTGTGACGGGCCGAGAGCAAGGTTGTGACTCAAAGGCAGGAAGCAATCAACTGAGTTACTTTATTAAAGAACACTCTCCTTTATATACAAAACCTCAAGGCAACAGGCATTTTCATGTTCATGAGACAGACAATGTTACAGAGGCAATACGCAGACATGTATATTCAGGTTCTTTTTAGTGCGAGGGAAGAGCGCAGATACAAGCATAATATATACAAAATAATATATGTACGATCGTGTGACACACGGATGGTACATGGCTCCCCCCCTAAAAATGACATACTGTACATGTTAAATAGGGCGCCCTGGTCTAGAGAGGAGAACTGTAGGCGGGTCATCTGGCAGAAGATAAGCAGGTTTTAGACGACCAATGGAGACCCAGTCTTCTTTGCCACGAATGTTTAGTAGGGATGCTTTCGGACTGCGTCGGATCACAAGGAAAGGGCCCATGTAAGGGGGCGTTAGCGGTGGCTTGGTAGTGTCGTTGCGCAGAAAGACGTGCGTTGCAGAGTGCAAGTCTGTTGGTATGTGATGCTTCGCTGGGGGCTTGTAAGTCTGGCGACTCGGAGTAAATTTTCCCACGACGTGACGTATGCGCTGGAGATAGTCGGAGGAGGTTGTAGAAGGAAAAAATTCGGCAGGGACAACCAACGGGTCGCCATACACCATTTCAGCTGCCGAGATGTCGAGGGCGTATTTAGGAGTGGTCCTTAGTCCCAGGAGGACCCAGGGAAGCTGAGTAAACCAGTTGCAATCCTTGCAGTGGGACATCAAAGCTGCTTTGAGGGTGCGATGAAAACATTCAACCATTCCATTGGCAGCGGGGTTGTAGGCCGTTGTCTGATGTAGGGTGATGCCCAGGAGATTCGCTAATGATGTCCAGAATTGAGAGATGAAAGTGGTTCCCCGGTCAGAAGTAATATGCTCAGGGATACCAAATCTTGCAATCCATCCAGAGAGTAAGGCAGATGTACATGAGGCGGACGTTGCAGTTTCCATGGGAATAGCTTCAGGCCAACGAGTGGAGCGGTCGATGACGGTAAACAGGTAACGATGTCCTTGTGATGTGGGTAGGGGGCCTACAACGTCGACGTGAATGTGTGCGAAACGACGCTGAGGTTGAGGAAAGGTGCCCACTCCTGAATATGTGTGTCGATGTACTTTGGAAGTTTGGCAAGAAGTACAGGCGTGGACCCAATCCTTAGCATCCTTAGAAATGCCGTGCCAAATGAATTTTTTCTTCAGCAGCTGTGCAGTAGAACGGCACGAGGGATGTGAAAGGCCATGAATGAAATCAAAACACCTGTCGGCGCATGGGAGCAAGAATCCAAGGTCGCGGTCTGCCAGTACTGACGTCACAGAGGAGGGTGGTGTTGGAGTCGTCGAAGGGGAAGTCTTCCCAACGGAGGGACGTACAGGATGTCCTATATGCTTGATACTCTGGATCCTGTCGTTGGGCTTCAGCCAGGGCGTTGTAATCTAATCCCAGTTGAACGGCAGCCAACGTGTTTCTTGACAGGACATCGGCAACGGGATTCATTTTCCCAGGGACGTATTGAAGGGTGCAATTGTCGGCGTTGACGGGCGGACCAGGTGTCAGACTGTCGAGTGAAGGCGCGCACCAGAGGCATGTGGTCTGTGCGAATGACGAAGGGCGTACCTTCTAAGAAATGGCGAAAGTGACGGACAGCCAAGTGCACCGCCAGCAATTCTCGATCGAAGATAGAATAACCCGATTCTGCCTTGGACAGTTTTCTGCTGAAGAAGGCCAATGGGCGGGGCGAGCCATTGATCACCTGCTCGAGTACTGCACCAATAGTGATGTTGCTGGCATCGGTGGAGAGAAGGAGAGGGGCATGTGGGATAGGAAAAGTGAGAGCCGCAGCAGTTGATAGGGCCTTCTTTGCATTGCAGAAGGCTGCTTCTTGAAGGGGACCCCACTTCAGGTCCTTTGGCTTGCCCTTGAGGGAGGCGTAGAGGGGAGCAAGAGTGGCGGCAATGGCTGGCAGAAAACGGTGATAATAGTTGATCATGCCCAAGAATTCCTGCAGAGCTTTGACGGTCGAGGGCGCGGGGAAGTTCTGAACGGCTGCTACCTTCTCCGGGAGGGGATGGACTCCTTCAGGAGTGATGCGGTGCCCTAAGAACGACACTTCGTTGGAGCCAAAGGTACACTTGTCATACCGGACTACAAGGCCGTTTTGTTGCAGGCGGTCGAGCACAATGCGCAGGTGACGGAGGTGTTCCTCTTTTGAGGAGGAGAACAAACGTATGTCGTCCACATAACATACACAGAAAGGGAGGTCCCCTAAGATGCTATCCATGAGACGTTGAAACGTGGCCCCAGCATTACGAAGGCCAAAACAGGAGTAATTGAAGGAGTATGTACCAAACAGAGTGGTGATGGCGGTCTTGGGGATGTCTTCTGGGTTCATAGGCACCTGATAATACCCCTTCAGGAGGTCGAGCGTAGAGAAAACCTTTGCTTTGTGCAGGTAGGAGGTCACGTCGGCAATGTTTGGGAGGGGGTAGTGATCCGGTTCTGTTTGCATGTTCAGGCGCCTGTAATCCACACAAGGACGGAGGTAGCCGTCTTTCTTCAGAACGATGTGTAAGGGTGACGACCATGGGCTGATGTGGAGAGCGAGGTTAGAGGGGGCGGGTTGAAGAGGTGTCGACAAGTACGAGTCTGCGTTGACCAATCGTCGGTGGGCGACATCGACCAGAAGGTGGAAATGAGAGAGGAAATCCGCACCGAGGATTGGCAATGTGACGTCAGCAACGAAAAACTTCCAATTCAATTTACCGTTTCCGAACGATAATGTGAGGTTCTCGTAACCGTAGGTGGGTATCGCAGATCTGTTGGCAGCTACCAAGCGGACGTCGGCAGATGTAGACAGACTACGTCGTGTCTTGAAGAGTTTCCTTGGCAAAAGAGAACGACAAGCACCCGTGTATACCAAAAATTGCACGCCCGTTCCTGCATCATGTAAAAAGAAAAGATTAGAAACACGAGAGGCCACCGCCACGAGCGATGGCCTACTTACACGTTTTTTGGCCCCTGACAATCCTTGGCACATTTCTTCGCGGTTGCCCCGAATCTGAAGTGGTAGTAGCAAAACTGCGGCGGATGGGAGGTAGTAAGTGGCTATAGAAGTCGTTTGTTGGGGCGCGAGCGATTGGTGGGTGGTGGGTGGCTTTGTCGCCGCTTCGGCACGTCACGGGGTAGGCGTGTATGTCCTACGTTATTCATGTCAGCTTCAGTTGACGTTGAATAGGCATCCTCTTCGTCAGGGGTGGAGGAGTTGATGGAGGTCTGGAAGTGGCTGTCCATAAGGGTGTCGGCTTTGGTCATCAAGTCCTTTATGGGTAAACTATCGACATCGGGTATGGCAGCGCGTATAGGTCCGGGTAAACGGCGTATCCAAAGGGCACGAAGTAGGTTCACCTCACGAGGAGAGCCGTCTGCGGCAGGTTGAAGGGGAGCGATACTGGTCATTTCCCTGAGGGCAAGCGAAGCCCTTTGGTCCCCCAACGGTTGTTGCGAGAGCTGAAAAAGCTTTGCTATACGGGCGGCTGGCGACGGCGAGTACTGCTGCAGAAGGTATGTTTTGAGGGCATCATACTCTATTGGGGTGTCTCCTTGTTCACAAAGCCAGTCGGATATTTCTGGGAAGGTGTCCTCGGGTATCACCGCGAGAACATAATCTGCTTTGGTGGTTGAGCGAGTCACACCCTTGATGCGAAACTGGACTTCTGCACGCTGAAACCAAGCAAACGCCTCTCCGCTGGCAAACGATGAAAGTTTGAACGGGCCAGCCGCAGCGGCAACTTCCGTAGAGTCCGCCATAGTACCAACGATGGAGGGGCGAGGGGGGTGGGGGTGGAAGGCGGTGGGAGCGAGTCGACCTCCGGGGTCACCAATGTGACGGGCCGAGAGCAAGGTTGTGCCTCAAAGGCAGGAAGCAATCAACTGAGTTACTTTATTAAAGAACACTCTCCTTTATATACAAAACCTCAAGGCAACAGGCATTTTCATGTTCATAAGACAGACAATGTTACAGAGGCGATACGCAGACATGTATATTCAGGTTCTTTTTAGTGGAAGAGCGCAGATACAAGCATAATATATACAAAATAATTTATGTACGATCGTGTGACACACGGATGGTACAAAGTCCTCTTAAAGTACTATATTTACAAAATAATAATAGCGACTTTTATCGGTAGTATATGTAATGTAAATAATACAAGACTACCAGCGTCATGTTCTCTATTACTTATTTGAACTCACTGTTTACAAATGAAAAAAAAAAACTTGAAACATTTATATAAACAACATTATTTAATAAAACAGAAAATGGCAGCTTGCGCAATTTATAACTCGGGACAAAGCAAAGACTTCTCCACAGCTAAATATCAAAATACAATTTTTTTCTATTAAAATTATCATTATTAAAATTATTATTGTTAACGTTATTATTATTAAAATTATTATTTCTATAGAAATTATTCTTATTATTGGAACTATTCAATTTCAAATATTTGCTTCTGCGTGTATTCCTTTCTTAGTTACATAACAGCTTTCAAAAGCAATGTCTTATGTAACTTAAGGAATGATTAAGAGATCACCATCTTGTCGACTGCTATCACAAGAGTATAGGGCAAGTTACATCTAACCAAGAAGTCCAAAAAGAAGCCACAACTCCCGCAGGATCCATCCCTTCGTGAAACCGCACGCCTGACAGATGACAAGACCCTAGACCAAAGAGAGGACACCTCGCATCCAGACCAGGATTGAGCCCTCTTTTATCCTCTAGCTTTCTTTGAAGTGTAAATTATGCCATAATGGAATGCTATTTTCCTTTGCTCTGCAAGTAGAAACGATGGTGGACAACTAAACATCAAAAAACTAGTGAGTGAACACCAACTACAAAGGCCTTCTTCCTTTGAGGGAACGTTTCCGTGCGGTCACCATTTATTTGCACGTTGAATGACATAACGTGTCGTCAATCAACAAATACTTGTATGTAGTATGTTAAACTGAATCAAATTTTGTCATGTGAGAAACTATTTAATTGACCTTTCCTCTCACCCTAATTAGCCTTGAATTGCATAAAACATTACATATATCATTATGGAATTTAGTGCAAGTGTTCATGCCATCTAAAAGTTCCTCCATTATCATTTTGTACATTTCTATTAGAGGGCTTCACTTCAATTCAATTAGTCTTAGTTTACGTTTTGTATATTCGAGTTTTCTTCCTTTGTGTAAAAGAGTATCGTTCCTAAAGATTTTGAACGCTGATACACGATTTGTATCAAAACAAGAAATTTGTGCTCACATGAGTTATTGCATACTTCCAGCGAAACAGCAAAACATCGATAATCACACAAGGAACAGCAAAATATTCAATAAATAAATGAAATGATATAATACTCTTGGTGTTTATAAAGCAATTACATGTTGCAGACACTTTAAAGAGCCAATGTTACAAAAATCCAATGAATTTGATATCAAGTGTCAGATTTAGTTTGCATTGCCCCTGTGTTATGACTCTTGGCCTGACAATTAGGATCACATCTTGATACATCTGAGGGAGAAACCCAGGACCATGGCCACCTTATTTATTGAATATGTCCACTTACTGAATAGTGAAAGCCGATATGCACTGAAGATTCTAGTTATGAAGGTTAGCTGCAGCAAATGGTGAAGTGTGACCGATCTAAATACGAAAAATTATCTTCAAACCCCATGAAATACATTTGATTAAATATTCTAAATTCTCGTGAGGTCAACAAAGTCAAAACTCATTGATGTTCAAACGACATAACAAAGAATTTTTTCTTGGAAAATATAGTCATTTCAGCACAATTAAAAAAAGAAGTGAAGGACGAAACCTGGATTTAGGACGAAATAACCTTTGTAAAGGGGAAAATTAAGTCTGTAAGAAGACTGCTTGTGTGGTTGTTCTCAGTTAGCTCCCTGAAGATGATGAAGCTAAGATGTCCATAAATATAATCTATCAGTAAATATATCAGGCTTAAACTAATAAAATCCCAGAATTACCAGTCAAGATATGGATTACCAAGCATTGGTATTATAATATACTTGATCAACTTGTATTCAGCTGAAGGTTCGGACAGGTTATATAAAAATTCAATAGCAATCATTTAAGATTTCTAAAAACATAACATAAAAATAGGTCAATGGTGAAAAAATTGGTGAATCAATTTTGGTAATATATGTAGCCAAAGTAAATGACGATTACTTTTATCAGCAGGTTTCTGGCTGACGATTCTTGTAACAATAAATATCAGGAATGAATGGGTTGGTATTTAAGCTGAATTTTTAAGCCTTTAATAGAGCAAC
>NC_090745.1:56942821-56945321 GCF_036898095.1 Palaemon carinicauda | reverse complement strand
ATATTCTCTCGAGTCATTCCTGGAATTTCTTTTCACCTAGCTATCAATACTGGAATACTTAGCATGCTCTACTATGTACTTTTCATTACTTCCTCGAAAAAGTGTCTCCTTTTTATAGCATTCCAAGTATCATTTGATATCCATGGCTTTCTCTTTGTTACTGCATGTCCAAAGACTTCACTACCAACTGACTGATATATGTTCTTAATATCACACCAATTCATCATTAATTGTCTGTTATATAGGAAATATTTATTTTAATGTTACTGTTCTTAAAATATTTTTATTCTCCTTGTTTCCTTTCCTGACTAGGCAATTTTCCTAGTGGAGGCCCCTGGACTTATCCTGCTTTTCCAACTAGGGTTATAGCTTAGCAAGTAATAATAATAATAATAATAATAATAATAATAATAATAATAATAATTAGCGGAACCCGTGTAAATTACATGAAAAGATATTTTCAATACTAGTTATCTTGTTCCTAACCTATACATGTTCGAATAAAATGTCCCGAGATTAATTTTATAATCTACTGTAGGTAATGGAAATTGATAGAACTCAGTTTTTTGTCTAACATTTCAAAAAAAAAAAAAAAAAAAAAAAAAAAAAAAAAAAAAAAAAAAAAAAAGGTCAGGTGTTAAAGACAAAATTAGGAAAACTATAAAAGATGTGCTTTGGTTAAGTAATCAAAGTCTAATGTGAATTTATAATAGTATACCATGAAATTATTTCCGTTTTCTTTAAAGCGTGAATTTGTAAGAGTATACCATGAAATTATTTCCGTTTTCTTTAAAGCGTGACACACAAAATGGACAACACACACACTGTCGTATTAATATATAGATAATAATAATATTAATAATAATTATAATAATAATGATAATGACTGAAATCGATTCCTACATTCAATTGCAAATATTTCTCTGTGCTCTTCTACTAAAAGCCTAGTTGTATCAAACCCAGGTATTCTATCCATCTTTCTGTTGGGTGCTTTCAGTTTTAATTTCAGTGTGACAATGAGGAGCTGGTGATAACTATCAATATCTGCACCTCTATAGCTTCCTACATTTCTCAGAGTCCTCCTTCTCTCTTTACTAATGGCAATGTGATCTATCTAATTTTTCTAAATGCCACATGGTGAAGTCCATGTATACTTGTTGATGTTCTGGTGTTGAAGAAGAGTACCGCCAATGACAAGATTGTTTGCTGAACAGAAACTTATAAAATGTGCTCAAATTTCATTTGCAACTTCGCCAAGACCCTCGACACATCAGATTCTCTATACCTAGATTATTTCTTCCAACTTTAGCATTGAAGTCGCCAAACCCAATTTTCACATCTCTCTCAGGGATCTCATCTATTACTCTCTGCAGTTCTTCATAGAATTTCCTCTCATGATGAGCGGCATTGCTTAATATATGATTACCTTGTCTCTCCCCGTCCCTCTGGTAGGGGGGAGAGGGAGCAGTCTTACCCTGGTGAGAAGGGGTAACCCAAGAGGTTCACTAGTAAACCACAACCATCCACAAACTGCCGAAACTGCCATGTTGTAGTTACTAAAGGGTGGAAGGGTTGAATCAGTGTTCGTGAATATCTAAATATTTAGCAGTCATTTTTGACAGGTCACATATATATATATATATATATATATATATATATATATATATATATATATATATATATATATATATATATACACATTATATACATATATATATACACATTATATATATATATATATATATGTATATATAAATATATATGTATATATATATATATATATATATGTGTGTGTGTATATATATATATATATATATATATATATATATATATATATATATATATATATATATGTATATATACATATATATATATATATATATATATATATATATGTATATATATACATATATATATATACAATTATATATATATATATATATATATATATATATATATATATATATATATATATGTATATATATACATATATATATATATATATATATATATATATACATATATATATATATATATATATATATATATATATATATATATATATATATATATGTAAAAACCTTGTTGAAAGAAATATTGAATATGCTTTTATTAAATAGCCTATTTGGATAATCAAATTTCAAATCTCAGCTCTGATCTTTTTAAACTAAGCACTCATCTTGTTAACGAAATTGTAAGGAAGTACACCCATCAACAAAACCGGTGTCGCCTGGCCAGACCTGACTTGGAGAGATCATGCCCCTCTTGCCCTGAAAGGTGGCCGACATTAAACAACCGAGACATCGTTAGGATGGTTCGAATGTGAGGAGGAGGGAAATTACCGATATCACTCAAAGAAATACGATGAAGAGAGAGAACTTTTTTATCCGTTTAAGAAATGTAATCCAATATTATTTCGAAACTAATTCATCAAAATATTTTATCATAACTTTTTATTTGAATTTTCCTATCCTATTTCTATAAAAGATTTTCTGGAGTA
>NC_090745.1:56917821-56937821 GCF_036898095.1 Palaemon carinicauda | reverse complement strand
CCCGGGGGGATTCGCTCTCCTCGATTATCCCTTGTTCCCTTAATTTATTAATTTCCCTTTCTATCTCTCACTGGAAATGAAGGATACCTTAAAATACCTTGAGCTGATTGGCTCTGCCTGCCAAATTTCAATGCTAAAGGGGAATCGATCAATCCTCCTGGGTGGCTCGTCTCCAATTGCAATTACAAGTGTAACAGCGGGGAGATCCTTGGGTGGGGCACTTCAATCTTTGGTGCCCCACACTGCCAACATCTGAAGACTCGTCTCACCTGCTGACTAAGTTCTCCCCTCTCCCACTTTGGGGCTTGGTGAGTGCCTCTCATGGCTGCCATCTTCTCAGAATCGGGGCAGTTATTCTCAGTAATTTTTTCTTCTGGCAAACTGTCTAGAATGTTTTGTATCGCCATCACTATGTCTGCTAACAAGCGATTGTCATCGAACAAATAACCACATAAATATGGGTTTACTAATCTGCGAATATGTTTACAGTCAATTGCTTTTTTTATCCCTTTCTGGGAGATTGGCACTCCGGGTAGCAAACGAATAACAATCCCGAAAAATGCAAGTTGCAAAACTGAGAACGGATTCACCTTTCCGAATTTTTGGTTTGTAATATTCTTTTATGTCCCCATTATTGCATCAGGTAAGGCGTATTTCTCAATTAAACGTCGTTTTATTTCAGTATAACTTCCTAAACTATCTTGGGGCCAACTTATTACCTCCATTGCCAGAGCATCTTTCAGCAAGCTATTATTTGAATAGCTTTTTCTCTTTCTGACCACCCATATGTGGCTACTTCAAGTCCCTCAAAAACATTTTGATCAACTGAAACCCTATGTGGCTACTTCAAGTCCCTCAAAAACATTTTGATCAACTGAAACCCTTCGTTAGGCCGTTAATCATCAAAAGGCCTAACACTTGCCTGGAGTTCTGGCAGTTTTCAAACTACGACATTTAGCATATGTGCATGTGTACTTGTGTGCGTTTGAACTTCGGTTATGTACGTCGGATATGATGTGGTTGCGCGACGCTCCTTTCTCATTCAACCAAGAATCTGCTCATTAAGTCTGCTAGGTTATCTAACCTATTTTCTAAGTATTGCGTTCGTTTTTCTCATCTATATTCTTTATCGGCATTACTATAACCAACTGCTCCTTCATTTTCATCTCTCGCAGCAGCAGCGTCTGCTATGTTAGTCCTTGTGTATCTAGACATCTTGCACTTTTATTTTACCGGCTTAAAGAACAACTTCGCTTATAGCATACACAAACTAACGTATTTGTACACCTGACACCAATATGGCCCATGTCAATGGATAATGAGACATCGAACATGGGTTTATTTCACTTTATTACAAAAAGGTTCGTGAATACACTGTGTACAACCGATACTCTAAGGTGAGTGTCCTGTCTACTGATCGCTCAAATAGTACTGACTAACCCTCGCCAAGCAAGATGTAATCTTGCTCTAACAACCTGAATTATTAGGTTTTGTGGAATTCTCCACTGTGATGGAAATATACTGTCAAACACATCACCTTATGATTCCAAGGTCATTAACCTTGACGTATAAAAATAATATTTTGCATACAAGGATTAGGACAATAATAATAATAATAATAATAAGTCACAAAAACATATAATTTTAAGTAAATTGTTAAAATGACGATGAAAGAAATTCCTAAGTTCGGTACTGACATCGATGTCTGGGTGGTCAATTTTGTTTACTAGAAAAATCGTGATTTAGTAAATCACATAAAATGGAGAGGACAGTGATTTATAAAACCGAAGTTATAAAATACTGACAACTTCGTTCAAAATTGATATAATGTTCTACAATACATGTTAAGAAAAATAATAGCGCGACTACTCTAACAGATAAATCTGATTTCAGAGCATTTTCCATTTGATGTAGATTACTGTTTTCGTATTTAAGATAACAGTGAAAAGAGTGAGGTTTGATATGAGACCTTTTTTTGCGATTGCTACATAATCCGATGGAAAAATTCATCTTTTTTCTACATATTCTCATGTTCTGCAGAGCGCTAGCTATGTTTAACTGTGGAGGGAGACCAACTAACCATTACATTGCATAAAATTAGAAGACTTAAGATTTTGTTTGAGACCATATCCATAAAATCGGACGTGGTCGATTTTATGTATAAAAACGTAGCTCCTAATCAAACATTTCCTGAGACTCCAGTTAGTATTGAGTTGGTTATGCTCCGACACAAAAAAAGGTGCCCAGCATGAATATCTGTTTTTCCTTATCCAAAACCAAAGGGGCTCAAAAGTTGCTATTAATAACCGAGTTTCGCGTTTGATATGCATTCCCTACGACAAGTACATGGTTCTTTCTAACAGAGCGTTACAAAATCTTTCAAGTAATTAAGAAAAGAAATACTTGAAATTCCAGAGCCTGATACAACACTGCTCATATCCCATTCTGTTTTCCACAAAACACAGTTGAGATCTTAAGATCTACAAAAGACCCCAGAGTGACTGTAAATCAGTGGGCAATGTTTCAGCACACGGCTGCTACCTACAGTTGAAAATATAATTGTTACTTATATTACACCAACGTACAATAAACGAAGAAGAAATTTTTCAGATATAAATTTCATTCAAGGATATATATTCACACACGTTTCGATTTCCCTGAGAGAGAGAGAGAGAGAGAGAGAGAGAGAGAGAGAGAGAGAGAGAGAGAGAGGGAGAGAGAGATTTTGTTAAATATTCTTAAAACAATCAAAATTTTACAAAATGAAATTAGACAATTACTACTACAGACCTTAAAGACAAACGTAAAACGTTTTCTAGGTATGATTTAACCAAATATTTTAATATTAATTATGAAAAGCTCGTTGCTTCTAAACGAGCAGCGAGAAAACATCCACCTGGCAGATTATAAAAATTTTGTTGTCATTACAACTAAGCACAAAGCGACAGCAGTTTAAGACTAAAATGCCTGTCAAACTGTTAGGACATGAACTCGAAATTGGGATGTTTCAGACAGTGTCACCTCAATTCATGTGATCATTGAGATTATCAATCGCGAATAGCTCCATTTTTTTTCCTAATTCACCAACACATTTTCCACAGGCTCCCATAGGAAGCCCTATGAACCCATTACACATCTGTTCATATGATGAGTATTGTTATTTCAACCCACAATGGTTTCTCCAATTGGAAGAATTAAAGGGAATCATAATGAGTAAAATAAACGTTGTTGCTCAGTTTTGTTTTCTCTCCGCCCTTCACTATCTTGACTCACTCTTTTCAACACTCAATGACAAAAGGAATTTGACAAAAATTTCATTACTGCTCTGCAATTTGCTGTTATCTTATCTAATACATCAGAGGCACTCATTAACAGTTCAGCCTTGGGGCGAGGCAGTGTTAGAGGTTGTGTTGATATGATTATTTTGTTCAAAGTTGTAATTATAATGAAGCGGCTATAATGAAGGGGAGTCAGGAAACAGAATGAATTTTTCGAGAAAAAGGGGGACACGCCAATGCTAGAGATGCGATGGAAGACCTAGTACAATAAACATGAAAACATGGCACATTCTACCGGAGGAGAGACTGTCAGAGCAGAGACAGAAGAATTTCACAGACAGTTAACTGAGAGCTATGCATGACCCTCTACACGTAAAAGGCTCACGAGAGAAAGCTATCACTCCTGAAGTCAGTCCAATTATTTCATGGACATTACGCACACGTTCGAGAATTTTCAACTCGACATCCGCGTTCTCCCACATAACTCTTGATATTTACATACGAATATAACTAAAAAATTAAGAAACAAGTTTCTTACCACATAATTTACACCTTACCATGGCGGAAATGAGAGTCAGAAACTACTCTAAAATTCTGTATATTTTTCAAAGATAAATGCAAATAACTTCACATCCGTAGATGGAAAAAAACAATAATACTGAAAATCAAATAAGGTGACCAAAGAAAAGAGCAGGCAACACATGCCCTCATTGAAAATTACGTCTCAGAGAAGTAACTTAATTTCTGTTGTATGCTGCACTTCCAAAGCAAAACGATTGATTCGGCTTGAGGTGTAATGCTTCACATGTCGATGTAAGTATAGTTTTATTTAAGATCATACTTTCACCGACAGAAGTTCAATAACAAGAAAAATCATATATCTTATATGTGACAGATGTGTATTAATACATAAGATGTTCTATTCCGTACAAGTTTGAAGCAAATCCCTTCAACTCAGTAGGTCGGCGTCAATGACCTTTGATATCAGGATGCCAGAGAACTCTAAATCAATCAATCAATCAACCCTGTAAGAGAAGTTACGATAATAACGCAAACGCGCAACAGGAGGGGAAAAAAATAAAAACTACAGTAATGAGTAGAGTGAAGGGAGAGAATAGAATTGTAGGGAATAAAAAGTTCTTTTGGAAAGAGGTGGGTGCAGAAACATGATAATAGCTGAAATAATTCTTCATTAAGATGAAGTTACACTTGTCAATGGAGAAATATTTCCGGGAGAAAAGGGTTTTATCTTAATGGGAGTTTTACAGGGTAAAATGGAAAATCCTGATGAAGAGGTTAATGAAAAACTAAAAACTGTATGACTGCTGAGAATAAAAGACGAACAAAGAAAATAGTGAAGAATGGCCATTGGACAAAGAGTTGAACAGATTAGTTGAGTTATACTTTGGCGGCGAAATATAATTGAGCTAATGTGTAAGGCATATTACACTGACGAAAATGCTTCTAAGAAATGCATGAGAAGGATATTCCCCTTGTACATTGGAAGAGTTGTACAAGCAAGAACAAGAAGCCTCTGCGCATAATTTACAATGAAAATGGTATTATTTGCGAAGTACAATATTAAATGCACATGAATGACTAGGGCAATAGGTCTCTGATGTAAAACCATTTGACCACTTCTAAGGTTAGACCGACCTATGGTTTTAGAGGCTGCGAGACCCCTGTGCCTTTTCCAGATAAACACTAAGTAGATATTTAAACGCTAACTATAGCGGAAGTAGAGCCAAGAGCAATATATAGACAGATAGTTGTAAGATTGGGAGTGCATGAGAAACGGCTGTGAAGTATACTGTATGCTTCCATGATGACCATCTGACACCAGTGTTTAGAAAAGTTGAAAAGATGAATAAAGAATCACACCTCAGGACATTAAAATTTAAGAAATTTTGGTAAATCTTAAAATTTTCTATTCTGCCAACTAAAATAATAAGAGCATTTACTTCCCTTACAACACAAAATTACACACACACACACACACACACACACACACACACACACACACATATATATATATATATATATATATATATATATATATATATATATATATATATATATATATATATATATATATATATATATATATATATATATATATATATATATAATGACGAATTGCCACTCTCCCTCTTTGTACATAAATATATTGTATAATTTTATTTTCAACTATGTACCTTTTCTCTATTTGTGTATTATCTCTTTTGCTTCAGCACCATCTCTTGACCGCACAATCTATTTCCACTCTATGCTCCTTGCTTTGGTATTTTCACACCTTTCTTTGGATCTTGATTTTTGGGATGAAGTAGGAGTATACTTCCCACTACAAACAGTGACAGCTGTGATATTTATATCTTATTTTGCTATTTAGTACCGTAAGCTGTAACTAAAGTGTTAATATTTAATTAATGTCGGTGTTTTGATCACTTGTAATTGTTATTGTGGATTAATTGGTATTATAATATATATAAATACGTGAGCAGTGTTTCCTTTGTCACCATTTAAGTAATAATGGCTCGTGGGTTAAGTAATAAGATAATTTAAGGTATGTTGAATTCTCCTAAGACCTGAGATATTCCATCACAGAGGTGACAAAATGGGGGCCTGACCGGGATCGTGAATCGTAAAAAGTGAATTAAATGGTTTAGTGGTTTACAAACGCGCACGGAACCAGTGAAATACGAACTGTAAGATTTTGTAACACTGCTCTTAATCCTCAATCGTTCATTGTTAACTTTCTGTTACAGTGGAAGTATACTCCTCACTCGCTCGTTCAGGCATCGGTAATATGGAGGAATAGCTGTCAACAATTGTTAGTCCGCTGGGTTCTACAGCCTTATTTGTTTCTATTTGCCCGCCCCGTATTACGAGCCGCAATTAAGGGTTACTCTCGCTAAAAATAGTCCGAAATACGCTAGTTTTGTGTTACCTCGGGCGTCATTCGTTAGCCTACTTGTCCCTTCGGATTTTTCGAAATCCCTTTTGTTAATTCTAGGTATCGTGCTTTCGTTATCCGTCCAACCTCATTTTATTCTTGGACATCAACGTAAAAGCCATCCTCGCCCATCAAATCCTTTATGGGTATCGCGCTTTCGTTATCGGTCTAATCACTTTATGATCATTAGATAAACTTAAGCCATCCTGGCCCATCACTTCATTTTGATCGCTCGTGTTGCGGTTATTAGTCTCGCCTGCACCATGTTTTGTGTTAAAACGGACGTAAACTCTTACACGATAATTGAAGTATCTCATTATTAACGACCTAATTAAGTAATTGGTTTGTGCTACAAATTCGGTAATTCTGTATTTTGTGTACCGTAAGTTAATCAGCACGTTCAGGATTTAAATATTAAACTTTCTTACCTTAATAACAATCATGCCTTTCGATCTAGAGAAATTCTTAGCTAATCCTAGAGAGGAATTGTTAACCTTGCGTTTGGCTAAAAAACAGGAACTTCTCACGGCTTGCGATTAAATGCCAAATCCCTACAGATATAACTTATGTCAAAGCACGTATCACTGATGACATCCTTCAGTTCTTGCTGAATAAAAACGTCATAACAGAGGACAATGAAGATGTAGAAGAACTAAGAACCCTTACAGGTTCCATTGCTAATGTCGATCCTGAAGTGGAAAAACTGAAACTTCATTTAAAAGTTCTTGAAGTGGAACAAGAAAGAAGACTCGCGGAACAAGAAAGGGAACAGGAAAGAAGACTCGCGGAACAAGAAAGGGAACAAGAAAGAAGACTCGCGGAACAAGAAAGAAGACGAGAAGAATTTGAACATCAGAAAAGGCTCAATGAGTTGGAACTCGAAAAACTGGAGAAGTCGGCCTTTATCAGGCTTAAGGATAAAGCAGATGAAGAAAAACTTCCCATGAGATTCGATGTGACTAAAGCCAGCAGATTAGTTCCCGAATTCAACGATAAGGATCCAGAGGTTTTCTTTCAAATATTTGAAGACATAGCAACGTCATTGAATTGGCCGCCTAATTTCTGGACAATACTCGTGCGCAACCACTTAAAAGGTAAGGCTGCATATGTTGCATCGCAATTAATTGAGGTTAAAGAATATAAAGACCTTAAAAAGACTGTTTTAGATGCATATGCCATTACTGTGGAAGGCTACAGGCAAACTTTTAGAAACTCTTTCAAGACTCAATCTCAGACTTTTGTAGAATTCTGTAATATAAAGGTAAGACAGTTTAACAAATGGTTGGAGAACGCTGGTGTTAATGATTTAGACTCGCTTAAAAATCTGATTTTGTTGGAGGAATTTTTGCGTAAAGTTCCCTCTAATATTGCCATTTATGTACATTTTAAAGGTGAAATTGAAGTGTTAAAAGCAGCTAGCTTAGCTGACGACTATTATCTAATTCACAAGAATAGTAAAGATTCTTCAAAAATTGTCTCATCACCTAAATCTCATCAGGTTAGTTGTGCTTATTGCAAAAAAGATGGACACTCCATAGAAAATTGTCCCAGTCCAAAATGTCAGAAGTCAGAGGTAAGCACTGATGGTAAGTCCAAGAAATCTAAAGGTGCAGTGATATGTCATGCTTTTGTTCATTCACAGGATCTGGAACCATTTAATGAATTCATGTGTGAGGCTTCACTTAATGATTCATCTGTCACAGCTCTGAGAGACTCTGCTTCATCCCAGACAATAATTTTGGCTGCCAGTCAAGACAACTTAAAATACACAAAAGAGTACATAGCAGTAAGTGACTTAACCACAACTACTCTTCTACCCGAGGCTGAGGTGGATATTGCTTGTCCTTATTTTACAGGTAAGGCAAAAGTTGCCGTCTTAGATAAACCATTACCTTGTTACCCTATTCAGATGATTATTGGTAATGATCTTGCAGGGTCCTCTGTTCTTAAACCTAAATTGATTGTAACAACACCTGAGGTAGTAATCAAAGATGAGCTCTCCAAAAAGCCAGGTAAAATCTCCCAAGTAATCACTAGATCATCTAGTAAAACGTCCAGCACTAATTTTCCTCCCAAGGTAAAGAATGACAGAATAACAGAGGCTCTGGATTTAGTTGATATAAAGAAGGACCAGTTTGCTGTACTCCAACAGAAGGATTCAAGTTTGAAAGCACTCTGGGATAAAGTAGTGGATCCTACTGACAACCCTAAAACTCCATACTTTTATGTGGAGAAAAATATTTTGTTTCGCCATTACAAGTCTCCCAAAGCTCCAACATCTAACTCATGGCATGACTGTTTTCAGGTTGTTTTTCCAGAGCCCTTAAGGAAACCCTTACTTGACCTCGCTCATTCTACAGAATCCCATCTTGGAGTGAATAAAACTTACAAGAGGTTGTTTGAAGATTTTTATTGGCCAGAAATGAGAAAGGACATCAAGGAGTTCATTGCTTCCTGTCACCACTGTCAGATCACTGGTAAGCCTAATGAGAAAATACCTCCAGCACCACTTCAAAGCATTCCAGTACCTAAGTCACCATTTGATAAGGTAATTATTGATTGTGTTGGGCCCTTGCCAAAGACTCGCAAGGGTAATGAATACATTTTGACTGTCCTCTGCCCTACCACTAGGTATCCCTTAGCCTTTCCCATTAAAAATATCTGTGCTAAAACCATAGTTGGACAATTGTTGAAAACCTTTACCTTGTTAGGTTTCCCGAGAGAACTGCAGTGTGATCAAGGTACCAATTTTACTAGCAATCTTTTCAAGCAAGCTATGTATCAATTTAATATCCATAATGTTTACTCTTCTGCTTATCACCCGCAGACTAATGGTACCTTGGAGAGAATGCACCAGACTTTAAAAAGTTTGTTACGGAAGTATATCAGTGAAACATCACAGCACTGGGATGAGGACCTCGATCTTCTCATGTATGTACTTAGATGTACACCTCATGATTCCACAGGGGTATCCCCATTTGAACTCATGTTCGGTCAAAAACCAAGAACTATATTAAGTTCGGTAAAGGAG
The DNA here is from genome assembly GCF_036898095.1 of Palaemon carinicauda. Classification (NCBI taxonomy): domain Eukaryota; kingdom Metazoa; phylum Arthropoda; class Malacostraca; order Decapoda; family Palaemonidae; genus Palaemon; species Palaemon carinicauda. Next base: position 56,928,559 of record NC_090745.1, on the reverse strand, counting down.
AATATTTTACAGAGGAAGCCAGAAGAAACTACAAATATTTATCAGTATTAAAAAAAGTTAAAAAAGAAATTTACTTACATTTATGATATTGCTACTACTAATTTAGTTTCTTCCCAGCAGAAGATGCAACACATATACAATAAGAAGGCAAAAATGAGAGAGTTCAAAAATGACGACCAAGTTTTAGTGTATCATCCTATTCCTGGCGCTCCCTTACGAGAAAAATATGCTGGACCTTACAAGATCGTTCATAGGACCTCCAAAGTAAACTACATAATCAGCACTCCAGATCGAAAACGACAAACTCAATTAGTTCATGTAAACCTCCTTAAACCCTATATCACTCCAGTCAAAAAGGTGAGTCCTAATATTGCTTTAGTGATAACCAAAGCTAATACAGAGGTAACAAAGGTACCTAACCTAACAATAGATGAGGAAACTAATGATGGTGATGAAACCAATCTCATTTTATCGTTCAAGGATTTTTCTAATAGTGAAATTTTAAAATCTTCAAGTTCATATCTTTCTCACCTATATGTACCTCAAAAACAGGCATTGACAAGTCTCTTATTAAAGTTTCCAGACATTAGTACTGATATTCCTAAGTGTAGCTCTACTGTCCACCATGACATATTGCTTGAACCAAATACCACTCCAATCCGTCAACCTTTCTATAGAGCCACAGGTGTTAAACTAGAAACATTGAAGAGGGAAGTTCAGTATTTGTTAGACAATAATTTAGCAGAGCCCAGTACATCGCCTTGGGCTTCACCATGTATATTGGTCCCCAAACCTAATGGGCAATTCAGACTCTGCACGGATTACAGGAAATTAAATAAAGTGACTATTAAAGATTCCTATCCACTTCTTAGGGTTAATGACATTCTAGATAATATTGGTAATGCCAAATTCTTAACTCAAATAGATTTACTAAAAGGATATTATCAGGTACCACTGACTGATAAAGCTAAGAAAATCTCTTCATTTGTAACACCTTTTGGTCTCTTTTCTTACTTAGTAATGCCCTTTGGACTCTGTAATGCCCCTGCAACGTTCCAGCGCATGATGGCAGAGATAACTAGAGGTCTTAAAGATGTGTTTGCATATCTCGACGACATTGTGATTGCCAGCAAGACCTGGGAAGAACATCTTAGCACCTTGGAAGAACTCTTTCAACGCCTGCAAAAAGTCGGGCTGACAATCAACTTTGCTAAAAGTTCTTTCGGTCAAGCTAAAGTAGTTTATCTAGGTCATTGCATTGGTAGTGGGGAAATTATACCTAAAGGGGCTAATATAGACAATATCAAGAACATTCCTATTCCCGCCACAAGACAGCAACTAAAGTCTTTTTTAGGAATGGTTACTTACTATGCTTTATGCATTAAGAACTTTGCTGTTATTACTGCTCCTCTCTATGCTCTTACTTCCCCTAAGGTAAAGTTTGACTGGACTGAAGAACACTGTCACATTTTTAAACAACTGAAGAGCATATTGGTTTCTAAACCCCTGTTAAGAGCTGCTGATTTTAATAAGGAATTTTTCATGCAGATTGATGCCAGCAATACAGGTTATGGGGCTGTTTTGCTACAGTCTTACTCAGTCGGTACCACAGAAACGCCACCACCACTTCATCATCTCCTTCCCATCGCCTACCACTCTCGCTTCTTCAAAGGAGCTCAAACCAGGTGGGCCACTGTCGAGAAGGAGCTTTATGCCATCGTCGCTTCGCTACTACACTTCCAACCCTACTTGGAAGGACACCACAGAGTAGTAGTATATACCGACCATCGACCACTCATCTTCCTCGAACGCTCTCGCCTCCGAAACAACAAGTTGCTTCATTGGTCATATACATTTTCGGCCTTCAATCTACAACTTCAGTCAATCGGAGGTACCAACAATCTCATCGCGGACACACTGTCGCGGCTTCCACCACCTTCAACACCACAACCATCTAGTCCCACTATAGTGGGCCCATCTTAGCGGGGGGGACTATGACAAATTGTCACTCTCCCTCTTTGTACATAAATATATTGTATAATTTCATTTTCAACTATGTACCTTTTCTCTATTTGTGTATTATCTCTTTTGCTTCAGCGCCATCTCTTGACCGCGCAATCTATTTCCACTCTATGCTCCTTGCTTTGGTATTTTCACACCTTTCTTTGGATCTTGATTTTTGGGATGAAGTAGGAGTATACTTCCCACTACAAACAGTGACAGCTGTGATATTTATATCTTATTTTGCTATTTAGTACCGTAAGCTGTAACTAAAGTGTTGATATTTAATTAATGTCGGTGTTTTGATCACTTGTTTTTGTTATTGTGGATTAATTGGTATTATAATATATATAAATACGTGAGCAGTGTTTCCTTTGTCACCATTTAAGTAATAATGGTTCGTGGGTTAAGTAATAAGATAATTTAAGGTATGTTGAATTCTCCTAAGACCTGAGATATTCCATCACAGAGGTGACAATATATATATATATATATATATATATATATATATATATATATATATATATATATATATATATATATATATATATATATATATATATATACATATATATATATACATATATATATATACATATATATATACATATATATATACATATATATATATATACATATATATATATACATATATATATATATACATATATATATATACATATATATATATACATATATATATATACATATATATGTGTGTGTGTGTGTGTGTACACTATAGTGCGGAGCAATTTTTGTAACTGACCCATCACTATAAACACCAACTTGAAGCAAAGGGCCAATTTCTTCCTCTTATACGCTTTAATTCAAATTGCTCTAGTTAACTTTGTCCAGACTCTACTGTATATTGCAAGATTGGCTGTTCTGAAGAAAAAAAATAGAAAAACGAGCAGGCCTTTATTGTGAATATTATTTTAAGTGGAAAAATTAAGCAAATCAAGTAAAGAAGTGGAAGATTCCAATGACAAAGTGAACGCTTCAACAATAATAAACATTAGTCTCCGTTACATTATTAAATTTACGTTACATTATTTACACCAAACCAATTTAATAAAAGTTTTTCACGGAAGTATCTTTACGATTTAGAAAGATATCTAAACTTCTAAAAATAAATATTAACTGTCATTAAAGTTGAATTTCGTTAGTATCATAGTTTTGTTGTTCCCTAACACTAAGCCAAAACTCAAACTCCCAGACATTTCACCTTTGGCACTTTAAATTAAATTTCCTTACAGCAAAAGTTTAATGACAATTCAAACTGGTACGCGCCAAACACTGCAAAATAAATTAAGGTATCTCCATTCACTCAGCTCTACAACTGAGAATTTAATGCTGGAATGTAAAAAAAAAAAAAAAAAAAAAAAAAAAAAAAAAAAAAAAAAAAAAAAAAAAAAAACACAACTAATGTGTCTCGCATTAAAAAAGCACGAAAATATTGAAGAAAATTTACATACGTAGAGTTCTCGAGAATTCCACGAGACTTCGCGAAAAAGAGAATGCCAGAAGTAGATAAACGAAGATATTTTCTCTCTTTCTGCGAAAACAAGCCCAAAAAGTTAAGGGAAAAGTGAATTGCTGGAGTGTTCTAGTAAACCTAAAGACCACCCTTATGATGGACGGACGAGAGAGAGAGAGAGAGAGAGAGAGAGAGAGAGAGAGAGAGAGAGAGAGAGAGAGAGAGACTACAAATATATGAAAAACTTTTTGCTATAAATGTTTCTAACAAGAACAAAATCATAAACCCACAAAAGGCCAGAGCCCAAAATACATGTACAGTAGATTAGCATATGAAAGAAAATCGAAATGATGACACAAAATATTTGCTAACTTTGATGACGCTTAACCAGTTCAACACCATCCACCAAATAAACAAAATACATCTACTACATACAGTATTCCATAGCTTTCTAAGTAATCCCTTTCACGGAATACCTGTCAATCGTTTTCTACGGGTTGCTAACAGGTATAAGATATGCTAAAATAAGTTATACATTCACACTGCAAATATGTATTAATGCCGGTTCTTTAAAACAAACAGGTATAGAACCTAATCAAATTACATTCAATTACCATAAAAAGGATTCGATTTCATACAAAACACGCAAAACAACAAGGGGATGTGTTGTCACCTATGTTGTTTATCCTCATGGATTTTATAATGCATAGAACAGTTGGGGTTGGTGAAGAAGGATTGGACTGGTTTGGTAAATAGGACTTGAGCTAACCTACAGTATGATGACGCTGTCCTTATTAGCAGAAAAACACAGTATTTGCAAAGCTTGCTTACCAGAATGCACGAAATATCACGAAGTTGAGAGTAAGATGATTAGAAGACAGAGAGGATGAGAATGGAATATGCAATGTAAGATGAAATATTGGAAGGAGAAAGGATTAATGAGGTAAAATCATTTAAATATTTAGGTGCTATGATCTCCAATACAGGATCTTTAGAATTAGACTTTAATGAAAGATTCACAAAAGCAAATCAGACAATGGCTAGGTTAAGTAAAATTTGGAAATCAAATCGCCTGAAATTACAATTAAAAATCAGGCTGTATATCAGTTTAGTGAGATCGGTGTTACAGTACGGACACTAGTCGTGGTATGATAATTAACAATGTCCAAGAAATTTTGTAGATTTGAGAACAAAGCCCTCAGAAGAATATTGGGAGTTCAACTGCAGCACAGGATTCGAAATGAAACTACAAAAGACGTTACTCCAGTGCCATATGTACAGTAGATGACATCATGGTGATGGGTAGATGGAGATGCTTTGGGCAGGCTCTTCGCAATCCGCAGGAGAGATTAGTTCACCATTCTTTTAACTGGACTGTAAAATACACTAGAAGAGTTGGAAGACCAAGGCCTACATGGCAGAGGACTATGAAGTGTGAAGTAGATGATGAATGGATAAGTATTGATTTAAAATCTAAAGATAGAGAAGACTGGCGAAATCTAACCGAGGCCCTTTGCATCAATAGGCGTAGGAGGAGATGATGATGATGATGATGATGAAAATTTAAATGTAAATAGAAGATAAAAAAAGAGGCCTCTTTCTGTTAATGAAAAGGTGGTAGGTGGATGGGAGAGGACAGATACGAGCTTGTTCCGTGACCAGAAAACCCCATAGCGCTTCTCTTTGACCTACGAGAATTAGGTAAATACTGTACCTGATAGTCACTCGGTGAACTGTAGCTAAGCAACCCAATTCACTGCTTAGGTCAACATAGACATACTACATTGTAAGTTACGCAACTTTACAATCTTATACTATTATTATTATCATTATTACTAGCTAAATTACAACCTTAGTTGGAGAAGCAGAATGCTATTAGACCAAGGGTTCCTACAAGAAAAATAGTCCAGCGAGGAAAGGAAATAAGGAAACATATAATAGTGCACCTGGGTGTACCCTCAAGCAAGAATACTCTAACCAATAAAAGAGCATCTAACAGTAATTAAAAAATATTTATCACGGGAGACAGTGGAAGAGCATGGTACAGAGGTCATGGCACTACCCAAAACTAAAGAACATTGGTTTAATTCTATCCTTACCGAGTAGAAAGTAGCCACTGAACAATTACAGTGCAGTAGTTAGCTACTTGAGAGAAGAAGAATTTTTCGGTTATTTTAGTGTTGCCAGGTGTATGAGGAAAAAAAGGAGAATGTGGAAAAATACGCCGGGCTATTCGATGTATGTGTAGGCAAAGGGAGTTACAAGTAATCAAGAGAGGGATCCACTGCAGTACTTTTTGGCCAGTTTAACGACACGATAAATTTCTAGCGGTAGTATCTCAGCGGGTGGCTGGTGCCTTGGCCACCCTACTACCCATAAATTAGGGTTCAAAAATCAAACGCTGGTCCCTAGGTTTGTGAACGAAGTGCGCTACCACTACGGCAAGAAGCATGTGCGCGTGACAGTAAACAGCAAACTGCATGTGATTATCATGGCGTTAAATATATACTGCAATTAATAAAAGGAATGGATCACCATGAAATAATCCACAATACACCTTAGGGCTTAGGTCTTTGAACCAAGGAAAAAAAAAATAGAAATAAGGATGACCGGAGAGAAAATCTAATCCAATTCTCATATCTCCAATATCTTCATTAACCAAGATATCAATTTACCTTCTCTCCCACTGTGTCACTTTGCTAGACAACCAAAGTAAGCGAACCCTTCATCATATAGCAGTAATGAGTCGCCAGCATTGGGAAGAATTTAATACGTGATATCTTTGGTAATAGGTCAGTTGATTAGTCACTACAAGACAAATTTCTTTGTATTCTTATTCTTAATCCTAAACATTATTAGGATTAATAATGTTGGCAAATAATTTCACGTCTGATTTTATAGTGTCCGCCTATAAGGTCACCAAAGATCAATGTCTGTTACTTGAAGCCATTCAATTATACTCTATTTCACTACAAGAAAACTGTGCCCTAGAAAACGTATTTCTATGCTCATGATTGTGTCTACATATAGCAGCATTCCTAGAATACGTAGACTTTCTCAGGTTACAAAAATGTACCAACAACCTCCTTCGAAAAGGCAATGACTTTACTTTAAGCTGAGGCTAATCAAGGCATAACTTTTTCCGTGGCAGTTTTTACTCTTGTCAGTTCTTTGAAACAATTACATTGTGAGATTTATATTTCATTTAAAAATAAACACGTACGTTAAAAGCTTTATACTTTATTTTATATATACAGTATATATATATATATATATATATATATATATATATATATATATATATATATATATATATATATATATATACATATATACACACACACACACACACACATATATATATATATATATATATATATATATATATATATATATATATATATATATATATATGTTATATATCATTTCTGGGTGCGGATACCATAATGTGGTGAATGGGATTGTGTATCGCCATGACCAGCAAAGCTATACTAGCTAGGACGACCCATTCTGGGTTGGTTTGCAGTGAGCAATCCGTCTAAAATATCCTGTCATCTTCTATCCACAGTGGCCAGCGTGGTAATGAAAATGAAACCCCAGACATGGGTTTAAATATATCTGAAGGCTTTATCCTGCAGTGGACTAGAAACGGCTGCATTTGTCGCTGTTATTGGTGTTGATATATATATATATATATATATATATATATATATATATATATATATATATATATATATATATATATATATATATATATATATATATATATATATATATACAGTATATATATATATATACAGTATATATATATATATATATATATATATATATATATATATATATATATATATATATATATATATACAGTATATATATATATATATATATATATATATATATATATATATATATATATATATATATATATATATATATATATATATACAGTATATATATATATATATATATATATATATATATATATATATATATATATATATATACAGTATATATATATATATATATATATATATATAGTATATATATATACAGTATATATATATATATATATATATATATATATATATATATATATATATATATATATATATATATATATATATATATATATACAGGGCCGTTTCTAGGCACAGGCGACACAGGCGGTCGCTTGGGGTGCCATTTGCTTGCCATCCGAAATAATATATAAATAAATGAAAGAAGTATTATTTTTACGTGAATAATTCAAATAAATAAATACAAGTGTAAATGCGAAAATAAATGAATAATGGAAAGTGTTAATACTTGATGCAACGGTGTTTAATGTTTCGGAAAAGTTGGCAACACTGGATAGGTAGATGTCAGTATCAAGGCGCTTTAAAACTAAGACAGCTGCCTGCTCGCGACGCCACCTTAGTTAAGTTCTAAGCATCATGTTTACTCCAATCTTTACTTCTTTTTTTAAGTCTTCTTAAGTTGTCAACGCAGCTGTCAAGCATTCAAGCTTTTATCAATCATGAAGAGGCAGTCCAAGCTGTCAGGTGCATCAAACAAGAAAAGAAAAAAGGAGGAAGAGGAAAAACGAACCCAAAGTAGAGGTAAGTGTGCAGCTGTGTTGTATGTGCATAAGCTTAGCCTATAGTTTTTATAAGAAACAAAATTCACTTTTTGTAGATATTTCTGAGTTGAAAATTCGAATGAAATCCAGGAAAAAAATAGAAAAAAGGATGACCGGAGAGAAAATCTAATCCAATTCTCATATCTCCAATATCTTCATTAACCAAGATATCAATTTACCTTCTCTCCCACTGTGTCACTTTGCTAGACAACCAAAGTAAGCGAACCCTTCATCATATAGCAGTAATGAGTCGCCAGCATTGGGAAGAATTTAATACGTGATATCTTTGGTAATAGGTCAGTTGATTAGTCACTACAAGACAAATTTCTTTGTATTCTTATTCTTAATCCTAAACATTATTAGGATTAATAATGTTGGCAAATAATTTCACGTCTGATTTTATAGTGTCCGCCTATAAGGTCACCAAAGATCAATGTCTGTTACTTGAAGCCATTCAATTATACTCTATTTCACTACAAGAAAACTGTGCCCTAGAAAACGTATTTCTATGCTCATGATTGTGTCTACATATAGCAGCATTCCTAGAATACGTAGACTTTCTCAGGTTACAAAAATGTACCAACAACCTCCTTCGAAAAGGCAATGACTTTACTTTAAGCTGAGGCTAATCAAGGCATAACTTTTTCCGTGGCAGTTTTTACTCTTGTCAGTTCTTTGAAACAATTACATTGTGAGATTTATATTTCATTTAAAAATAAACACGTACGTTAAAAGCTTTATACTTTATTTTATATATACAGTATATATATATATATATATATATATATATATATATATATATATATATATATATATATATATATACATATATACACACACACACACATATATATATATATATATATATATATATATATATATATATATATATATATATATATATATATATATATATATATATATATGTTATATATCATTTCTGGGTGCGGATACCATAATGTGGTGAATGGGATTGTGTATCGCCATGACCAGCAAAGCTATACTAGCTAGGACGACCCATTCTGGGTTGGTTTGCAGTGAGCAATCCGTCTAAAATATCCTGTCATCTTCTATCCACAGTGGCCAGCGTGGTAATGAAAATGAAACCCCAGGCATGGGTTTATATATCTGAAGGCTTTATCCTGCAGTGGACTAGAAACGGCTGCATTTGTCGCTGTTATTGGTGTTGATATATATATATATATATATATATATATATATATATATATATATATATATATATATATATATATATATATATATATATATACAGTATATATATATATATATATATATATATATATATATATATATATATATATATATATATATATATATACAGTATATATATATATATATATATATATACAGTATATATATATACAGTATATATATATATACAGTATATATATATATATATATATATATATATATATATATATATATATATATATATATATATATATATATATATATATATATATATATATATATACAGGGCCGTTTCTAGGCACAGGCGACACAGGCGGTCGCTTGGGGTGCCATTTGCTTGCCATCCGAAATAATATATAAATAAATGAAAGAAGTATTATTTTTACGTGAATAATTCAAATAAATAAATACAAGTGTAAATGCGAAAATAAATGAATAATGGAAAGTGTTAATACTTGATGCAACGGTGTTTAATGTTTCGGAAAAGTTGACAACACTGGATAGGTAGATGTCAGTATCAAGGCGCTTTAAAACTAAGACAGCTGCCTGCTCGCGACGCCACCTTAGTTAAGTTCTAAGCATCATGTTTACTCCAATCTTTACTTCTTTTTTTAAGTCTTCTTAAGTTGTCAACGCAGCTGTCAAGCATTCAAGCTTTTATCAATCATGAAGAGGCAGTCCAAGCTGTCAGGTGCATCAAACAAGAAAAGAAAAAAGGAGGAAGAGGAAAAACGAACCCAAAGTAGAGGTAAGTGTGCAGCTGTGTTGTATGTGCATAAGCTTAGCCTATAGTTTTTATAAGAAACAAAATTCACTTTTTGTAGATATTTCTGAGTTGAAAATTCGAATGAAATCCAGGAGTTATATACCTTATAAACCAATGATCTATAGTAATGGATAGGACATCCATCACTTTTTCGCGGTCAAAACCGGAGGTGCTATTTTGCGTTGATTCCTGTCATAAATGAGGTCAAAATGATCCATAATTATGACGTCATTTCCACGTTTTGGCACCCCAAATAAATAGGGATAAAGCTGAGAAGATTATTATTGATTTTTATTATTATTTTAAATGTTACGTTCTACTGGATTACTCTAATATCGAATTTTGTCCTATATTAGTTAATATTGACATTTGGCCATTCTCAAGGATTCTCAAGAGGTTAATTGTAACTTGTAGGCCCTAAGCATAGGCCTACATGCTGCAATGCAGTGATATTTGTAATATAAAAATTTAGATGTTCATAAATTATCAATTATTTTAGATTGCACTCCAGATTTAAGTCACAAGGAGCAATTATCTGTGATAATTCGAATAGTTACAGCTGAAGGCACTGCACAAATTAAGGAATATTTTATCGGGTTCCTTGAGGCCGAGCAGACAACAGGAGAAGACCTCTCAAGGCTCATACTAAAAAAACTTCAAGAGC
>NC_090745.1:56875321-56912821 GCF_036898095.1 Palaemon carinicauda | reverse complement strand
CGTAAGAGACGACTAAAAGGGACGGGACGAGGGGGCTGGGAACCCCCTCACCTGTATAAAATCCTGCGAGACATCAACAGAGATGGAGCTGGAGGAAGAGTCACTGCTCCCCGCACTCTAATTTTGGGGTGTTTGAATGTGCGTGGATGTAGTACGATAGAGTAAAAGATGTGAGATTGGAAGAATGTTTAAGAGTAGAAGGATGGATGTATTGGCCTTGTGTGAGACAAAGATGAAAGGAAAGGGTGAAGTGATGTTTGGTGAAATGTCTGGTAGAGTGTCTGGGATTGAAAGGGGAAGAGCGAGAGAGGGTGTGGCTTTATTGCTGAGTGAATGGATGACAGGTAAAGTAGTGGAATGGAAGGAGATATCATCTACGTTAATTTGGGTAAGGGTTAGGTTGGGTAGGGAATGTTGGGCGTTTGTCAGTGCGTATGGGCCAGGTAGTGAGAAAAGTGAAGAAGAATGGAATGAGTTCTGGAATGAATTAACTAGGTGTGTAGAAGGACTGGGTAGAAGGAATTATGTAGTTGTCATGGGTGACTTAAATGCTAGAGTGGGCGCTGGAGAGGTAGAAGGTGTCATTGGGAAGTATGGCGTACCAGGTGAAAATGAGAGTGGTGAGAGACTGGTAGATATGTGTGTTGAACAAGAGATCGTAATAAGTGCTAGCTTTTTCAAAAAGAAAGATAAAAACAAGTATACATGGGTAAGAGTGACAAATGGAAGAGTAGTAGAAAGGGCATTAATGGATTATGTGTTGATAACTAAAAGAATGTTTGGAAGATTGAAAGACGTGCACGTGTTTAGGGGTATGGCTAACGGTATGTCTGATCATTTTTTGGTGGAAGGAAAATTAGTTGTAGCAAAAGAGTGGGGGAATAGAGTAGGTGGATGTAAAAGGGGGCTAGTGAGTGTTGAAGAGCTAATAAAACGGGGGGGGGGGGTAAAAAGTAAATATCAGGAAAGGTTGAAAATGGCATATGACGAAGTGAGAGTAAGAGAAATTGGTAATTTAGAGGAGGAGTGGAAGTTAGTAAAAGAAAATTTTGTTGGGATTGCAAGTGATGTGTGTGGCAAGAAGAATGTTGGAGGCAGCATGAGGAAGGGCAGTGGATGGTGGAATGAAGGAGTGAAGGTAAAAGTGGAAGAGAAAAAGAGGGATTTTGAAGAATGGCTGCAGAGTAATAGTATAGAGAAGTATGAAAAATATAGAGAGAAAAATGTGGAAGTAAAGCGCAAGGTACGTGAGGCAAAGAGAGCAGCTGACCTGAGGTGGGGTCAAGGACTGGGTCAGTCATATGAAGAGAATAAGAAGTTTTGGAAAGAAGTGAAAAGAGTAAGGAAGGCTGGTTCAAGAATTGAAGAGACAGTGAAAGATGGAAATAGAAGGTTGTTAAAAGGAGAGGAGGCAAGGAAAAAGTGGGCGGAATATTTTGAAAGTTTACTGAATGTTGAGGATAATAGGGAGGCAGATATAATTGCTGTTGCAGGTGTTGAGGTGCCAGTGATGGGAGATGAGAATGAGAGAGAGATTACAATAGAGGAAGTGAGGAGAGCACTAGATGAAACGAGAGTAGGAAAAGCATCTGGTATGGATGGTGTGAGCTGAGATGTTGAAGGAAGGGGGTGTGACTGTACTTGAATGGTTGGTGAGATTGTTTAATGTGTGTTTTGTGTTGTCAATGGTACCAGTAGATTTGGTTTGTGCATGTATTGTACCACTATATAAGGGTAAGGGAGATGTGCATGAGTGTTGTAATTCAAGAGGTATTAGTTTGTTGAGTGTAGTTGGAAAAGTGTATAGTAGAGTAATGATTAATAGGATTAAGGATAAAGAAGAGAATGCAATCTTAGAAGTACAGGGTGGTTTTAGAAGAGGTAGGGGTTGTATGAATCAGATTTTTACAGTTAGGCAGATATGCGGGAAATATTTAGCAAAAGGTAAGGAGGTGTATGTTGCGTTTATAGATCTGGAGAAAGCGTATGATAGAGTTGATAGGGAAGCAATGCGGAATGTGATGAGGTTATATGGATTTGGTGGAAGGTTGTTGCAAGCAGTGAAAGTTTCTACAAAGGTAGTAAAGCATGTGTTAGAATAGGAAATGAAGTGAGTGATTGGTTTCCGGTGAGAGTGGGGCTGAGACAGGGATGTGTGATGTCGCCGTGGTTGTTTAACTTGTATGTTGATGGAGTGGTGAGAGAGGTGAATGCTCGAGTGCTTGGACAAGGATTAAAACTGGTGGACGAGAATGACCATGAATGGGAGGTAAATCAGTTGTTGTTTGCAGATGATACTGTACTGGTTGCAGACACAGAAGAGAAGCTTGACCGACTAGTGACAGAATTTGGAAGGGTGTGTGAGAGAAGGAAGTTGAGAGTTAATGTGGGTAAGAGTAAGGTTATGAGATGTACGAGAAGGGAAGGTGGTGCAAGGTTGAATGTCATCTTGAATGGAGAATTACTTGAGGAGGTGGATCAGTTTAAGTACTTGGGGTCTGTTGTTGCAGCAAATGGTGGAGTGGAAGCAGATGTACCTCAGAGAGTGAATGAAGGTTGCAAAGTGTTGGGGGCAATTAAGGGAGTAGTAAAAAATAGAGGGTTGGGCATGAATGTAAAGAGAGTTCTATATGAGAAAGTGATTGTACCAACTGTGATGTATGGATCGGAGTTGTGGGGAATAAAAGTGATGGAGAGACACAAATTGAATGTGTTTGAGATGAAGTGTCTAAGGAGTATGGCTGGTGTATCTCGAGCAGATAGGGTTAGGAACGAAGTGGTGAGGGTGAGAACGGGTGTAAGAAATGAGTTAGCAGCTAGAGTGGATATGAATGTGTTGAGGTGGTTTGGCCATGTTGAGAGAATGGAAAATGGCTGTCTGCTAAAGAAGGTGATGAATGCAAGAGTTGATGGGAGAAGTACAAGAGGAAGGCCAAGGTTTGGGTGGATGGATGGAGTGAAGAAAGCTCTGGGTGATAGGAGGATAGATGTGAGAGAGGCAAGAGAGCGTGCTAGAAATAGGAATGAATGGCGAGCGATTGTGACGCAGTTCCGGTAGGCCCTGCTGCTTCCTCCGGTGCCTTAGATGACCCCGGAGGGAGCAGCAGTAGGGGATTCAGCATTATGAAGGTTCATCTGTGGTGGATAACGGGGGAGGGTGGGCTGTGGCACCCTAGCAGTACCAGCTGAACTCGGTTAAGTCCCTTGTCAGGCTGGGAGGAACGTAGAGAGTAGAGGTCCCCTTTTTTTGTTTTGTTTCATTTGTTGATGTCGGCTATCCCCCAAAATTGGGGGAAGTGCCTTGGTATATGTATGTATATATATATATATATATATATATATATATATATATATATATATATATATATATATATATATATATATATATATATATACATATATATATATATATATATATATATATATATATATATATATATATATACGTGTGTGTGTCTGTGCATACGTGAATGTATGTCGTAACAAAATAATTTCACCGTAATATGCATATTCCTTCCATATGACGACAATCTTCATTACTGATAAATTTTCCTTTTCACATCTAATTCGCAAATAAATACATACCTTCGCTTAAAATATTCTCTAATGAGCGTAGATGTGTGGATGATGGCTAAATACTCGCCTAAAAAACTGTTGATAACTAAAAGAACCTACATTGATACCGACTTCATTTTATTTTCTTTATTTATCAATTTACTTTTCCTCTTCAGAACTCCCTCATGAGCAAAGCAACAAAAACCCACTCAATTGCACTGGTATCGCGACAGTAAAACCTAAGACTGTCAGTTCCTCTTGAAAGATCCTTGGTCATGATCCGGAATATGGCCAAGGAATTGTCTGTTATACCATTTTCATTCCTCAAAGCAACGCAATTATAGTTCTTAACCTTGTTAACCACAGTATCAAACTGTGTAAAGGTTGCTATACCAAGTTGAAATGGGTCAGCGACCCCTAGCGATGCCAGTCGAATAAAATCACAGTTTGTTTCAAACTGATGGTCGATGTATACAAGATCAAAATATTGAAAAATCCAAGTATCAAACCTTGATAGAATGGCTCTGAAATTAATTTTTAGACTGCGATAACTCTGAGATCACGTATTAATTACTTGTGATTTAGCAGTAAATTAAAATCAACAAGACACAAGAAAACGTTAAAACAAAATTAACATCAAAATAGAGAACCGAATCAACTGATATATTGAACAAAGATTAACAGTACTGTTTACTAAACTTGATGAACATTTAGGTTGAAATTTCAATAAACATGGGTTCTGTAATTTTCTTGATTTTACTTGAATAAAAGGTAGCTCTTAATATGACAATTATCCTATATCATATAAAGCTCCAACTTGCACACATTGTTACGGTTTGTAAATACGATCAGGTGCGATAAAACAAAAATCGTCCCACAATTGTCATATATTAAATAAGGCTAAGGTCATGCGCTTATGATATTGCAATTAAATGAAACTGTAGACAGGACGTAAAATATTTCAGCAAAGCTCCTTGAGATGAAATCAAATGGAAAGTAACAAAATGGAAAAAATAAGAGTTTTAAATGTTAGATGAAATATTTAAACTATGGATATAGCATAAAGCAGAACAATAAATAAAGGCATGCCAAATTAGCCTGTGAAAAAGCACATGTTTTTTATCAAACTTCTGAGTGCAAACAAAAAGCACTGCACCTGCAGCATAATATATTCCCACGGTTTACAGCCCCCGTAGGTAACACCACTAACGATATGCCTCGGGTGGCTGACTGTATATGGCACTGAAGTTCCTTTGCAGCGTTCCCTCGGCCTCAGCTGTATTGCTGTCTGCCTTTTAACATTTATTTATTTCCTACAGTACCTTCTTACCCTGCATGACCTACTTTTTCAACACTATATTATCAACAAGGTCCTTTATCTAAAAACAAATCTTCCGTAAAGGCCCCGTCTAAAACTATAATAACTAATAAAAATAACAACTATACTAACAATAATAATAATAATAACAATAATAATGATAATAATAATAATAATAATAAAAATAACAATAATAGTTCTGTAAGCACATGCCCTCTCCTGTAATGGTGTTTTGAAGGGTTATCATTATCATTATCATCTACTAAGCTACAACCCTAGCTGGAAGAGCAAGATGCTATAAGCCCAGGAGATCCAACAAGGAAAATAGCCCAATGAGGAAAGGAAACAAGGAAATAAGAGAATTTATTAACAATAAAAAAAATACTCAAGAACAGTAACAAAAATGAAAATAAATATTTCATATATTAACTATAAAAATTTCATCGAAATAAGAGAAAGAGAAATAAGATAGAATAGTGTGCCCGAGTGTACCCTTAAAGCAAGAGAACTCCAACCCAAGACAGCGGAAGACCATAGTACAGAGGTTATGGCACTACCCAAGACTAGTGAACAATGGTTTGATTTTGGAGTGTCCTTCTCCTAGAAGAGCTGCTTACCTTAGCCAAAGTCTTTTCTACCCTTACCAAAGAGGAAAGTAGCCACTAAACAATTACATTACAGTGGTTAACCTCTAGATGGAAAAAGAATTGTTTGGTAATCTCAGTGCTGTCAGGTGTATGAGGACACAGGAGAATATGTAAAGAATAGGTCAAACTATTCGGTGCATATGTAGGCAAAGGGAAAATGAACCGTAACCAGAGAGAAGAATCCAATGTAGTACTGTCTGACCACTCAAAGGACCAAATAACTCTCTAGCGGTAGTTCTCAACGGGTGGCTGGTGCCCTGGCCAACATACTACCTTAAACGGAATGACCTGCCAAATGGGACGCCCTCCTAAGCAAAGAGGGACTTGCGTCCCTCCTTTATTGCGACTTGCAGATGTAATAGAAGGCTGAAAAAATAAGGAGGGGAGAAGAGACTGTTTAGACAGTGGGAGATGATTCCGATGTCTTTTTGGGGTGAAAGGATATCTCATACTGTAAATTTGGTCCAACCTCCAAGGTTTGGATTGTTTCTATGAAACCTCCACTTCGTGTGCGAGGAGGAAAGGAGAGAGATACTTGTAAGAAAAAAAAATCAATCCAACACTACAGTGTAACACTACCGTTAAGGTTAGGCTGGTGTTGTTGTCACTCTCTATCTCTCGTGAACACAAAAATGGAATAGGAGAGACAGGTCTTAATCACCTAACACTTCTAATTCCTTTGAAACCAATACAGATAAACCCTCAAATTTAAACAGTTTGGGAATTTGAACATTAGTAATTCACACCATTAAAAGGCTACTGCAAAAAAATTAAACGCTTTCTTGTGCTTACATGATGCACAACTGATAGAGGGAGTTCAGTATAGTTCACTTGCTTCATAACTTACCTAATTCTAATGCATATTAACCGTGATTTTTTAGACAAATCTTACAAAGAATTTTTGCAATGAGTCATCTCATTATGACAGATCTGCAGTTGTATGTAGGAATGTCCATGAAAACCACTAACCGGATTTAGATGAAGGAAAGAACTGGTAGTAATGGTCTGTCTCTGGCGGAGGATGTGGTGCGTTTGGAAAAGCAGGTCGAGTTCAATAGAAAATGGTTTCCTGGATAAGGTCTGCTTGCGGCAATGTGGGTTGGTCAATTTCAGCGGCCGGTCACTGGAAAGGCTTTTCATAATTCGATAACTGTGTAAAATCGGACTGCCATCAATCACAAGGTTGTTTGTTTCCTATTTGATATTTGGAGATGCGCTGGAAACAAGCCTCATCACTTGGAAATTACTATTAATTTAATTTGAACAATCACCGAAGTTCATATTCAGTACACTATTTCAGTATCGTTGCTGAAATTTGTTTTTTTACAGAATCATAGCCTTCAGAAAATTTTGTGTTCAAGAAGTTGAACATTTTTACGCATACTTCATACATTTCAACAGACAAATAGTAAAATGAAATAGACGTTTCAACTGATGTAGATTTGACTTCATTAAATGTTAATGCAAAACTTGTCACTCTTTCCTACGCATATATATGTGTTCGTGTGTATATATATATATATATATATATATATATATATATATATATATATATATATATATATATATATATATGTGTGTGTGTGTGTGTGTGTGTAAATATATATATGAATATATATATATATATATATATATATATATATATATATATATATATATATATATATATATATATATATATATTTATATATTAGATGAATTAGATTAATCCTCTCTAATGCACCTTGGGTCTCTGGATGATAAGCAGTTGATGGTTGTTCTTTCACATCCAACAGTTTCATCACGTCCTGAAATAATTTTGACGTGAAATTCGTTCCTCGGTCACTTTGAACGATTTCCAGAATACCAAACTTGGTAAAAAAAAAAAAGTCTAGTAACTTCTCAGCAATTATTTTGGCACCAATGTTCCTGACGGGTATGGCTTCAGGGTATCTCGTCACTTGACATATCAAGGTTAACATATATTCGTGACCCTTTTTCGTCCTTGGTAGAGGTCCTACAATTACCGATCATTATCTTGCTGAAGGGTTCTCCTCGCATTTCTATCTGATATGGCCTGGCCTCTCTTGTCACACCTAAAATAGACAATATTAACCTTCTGCACATCTCTCACGATACTTGAAGGAGGATGATTCAACTATTGTTGTTGTGGTACCATCACATTCTGCTTAGGAACAGTACCAGTGCTACTTCCGCTGTAACTGTTTAACTTGTTCTCGTAGTTATTACTAAACTGGTCAGAGCGACGGTTGAAACTTCATGCCCGAGGAGGGTTTACGACTGATAATATTATAATCTTCACTCAGCGAAGCGGCTTTATCAAGTTTCTCTCTCTCTCTCTCTCTCTCTCTCTCTCTCTCTCTCTCTCTCTCTCTCTCTCTCTCTCTCTCTCTCTAGTATGTTCGAATATTTTCAGGACTTCCTCGTAGATACTGTTCTAGTACTATCAATTCTTCTAAATCAGCCATCTCCCCTCACGTTAGCAGCCTCTGTCCATCTCTTAAAACATCGTCGAACCTTTTAAGTGTAATCCAGGAAAGTAATTTTCTCATCCTTCCTCAAACTTCGAAACCTTTCATTATAATATTCAGGGGTCATCTGATACACTTGAAGCATGCTCCTCTTCACTTCTTGATACTTCTTCCTCTGGTCCTGAGATAAGGATAAGTAAGCACTGCGTCCTTTCCCAAAGAGCACTCACTGAAATAACACAGACCATTCATCTTCTGGCCATTTCATCGTCGATGCGACCGATTCAAAATGATCGAAGAACTCGTCTGGAGCCTCTTCTGTGAGTCTTGGAATTAACCTCTGGGTTTTCGACACATTAAACACGGGATCGTGCATAGCAGGGGTCGCCTCTGTCTGCAGTGCCGACTTTGCACGAGTATTCAACCGCTCCCACTCCCTCTCATGCCTCGCATCTTCCATCTCTTTTTCTTCATGTCTTCTCTCTTTTTCTTCTCATCTTGCGATTTCCCTTGCTTCCATCTTCCTTGCGTGTCTTGCAATCTCTCGGGCTTCTTCTTCGCCTTGCTTCCATTTCCTCCACATGTCGTGCTTCTTCTATCTCTTTTTCTTCCTGTCATATAATCATCTTCAACTTAATCAAATTATCCTTCAATTTGTGGGTCAACTGGTCCTTGCTTCGCTAAAACGTCTTCCTAAGCTTTCTCCAACAGTTCACGAGCTGCTACAATATTTTCTTCTGACAACTTTCACGAGTTACACAACGCTTCTAAGGCTAGACACTTGAATTGGGCTTTAATCATTCCACTCGTTGCATGGCCACCACATGTCATTAAAAAAGAGAGCTACTGTGCTTTAGTTACATTAGCTTCTGATAATTCCTGAACCTTTGGGTTAATCAAAAACTCAAGGATATCAAACTATGCCATCTTGAACTCTTACAATATTTAATACTTCTCCAAAAAATATATCCTATCAACACTAAATATTTCAAAACCTTTAATCAAAACAAGACCGTTATCACCAATATTTAAAACCGACTTGCTCGATCCCAAGAGTCTGGGCACCAAAAATATATTACACTAAGGCTCCCGGGTCTGGGCACCAAAAATATATTATTACATATGTTACGGCTGGCAAGCTATACAACCTCTCAAGTTCCAAACTCACCTGTTTGTTTTTACATTAAATCTGTTACACTTGAAAATATTAACACCCCAGCTCTAAGACAGTTACATAAATTCCAGACAGCAATATACAAAATACTGAACATCCAAAAGGTCTTTCAAGTACACTCAAAATAACACCTGGTAATTATTATTACCATCTATTTAAAACCACCTCTTACTTTGATTCTTTAACAGGATACAAGTGAGTATGAAATAAGCACTGATGATTGAAATAATACACACTTTACAAAAATAAATATATTTTATATAAATTACAACACTTTGAAAGAATTCACATAAAAACATAAATAAACCACTTAAAACATTAAGTCTGAGCAGAACTTAGATTAAGACAAAAATTTACTCTCTGAAAATTATACAATCACTCGACTCAAAATATTAAATTTGAATAAAATCTTAGACTAACACAAAAGAAATAATACTTATGAAAATTATACAATCACTTGTTTCACTTGGAATTGAATTTTTTACACTATTTAATCAGTCTTAACAATCAATGAATATAGTTAACTAGATAATGATACAAATACCTTTCACGTTTCTACGGGGCCAGTTACAAAAACTCTGAGAGAATTTTTATAAATACTATGTTCACAAAGACCCGTCACTAAAACTTTGAGATTTCACCGAATGCTTTTAAAACAATACACTGAGAGAGAGAGAGAGAGAGAGAGAGAGAGAGAGAGAGAGAGAGAGAGAGAGAGAGAGATGGCTATGAATTAAGGCTGGAATTCTCTATCTGATCTATGCATCCCTGGGGTTGCTATATATATAAAACTTAGCTACTTCCAGAAGATTCAAAATAAATCTGGAAGTGTGGGAGGTTAGCCTAAGGATGTTAGAGTTGTCAACTACATAAAAATTGTCGAGACGAATCCTGGGTTTCAGGCAACTCTCGGATGCATACAAACGCAACAGCGAGACCTTTGTCCACGGGAATAAAGAAATTATACAATCTAACACACGGATTTTCGAGATCCTTCCAACGCACATGGCAAAATAAGAACTGCATATTTTCTCTCAAGCATGACTCAATACCTCATAAAAAAAAAAAAAATTTACATAAGCCATTGTTCCTATATTGTATGGTCACATAACACTCACAAATAGATTATATAAGACTTCATAACAAAAGTATGTGATATAAAAGTTAATTCTTAAAAATATCGTAAATTTACATATACTGACTTGAATAAAGAATTAATGAAATTAACGACGAAAGTCTATGTAATTTATATACAAAACTTACATCTACACGGAAGGAACTCATCTTACATGCTGGCTATTCACCTCTTCAATCAACAATTAAAACAAATAAAATCATGAATATATATATATATATATATATATATATATATATATATATATATATATATATATATATATATATATATAAGCATGGATGGTGAGATTAGTAAGTTCCATGAGGTCAGAAAAAACATTTACGAATGATTTAGACCTGTTGCTATTGGATGTCTGGCAATTGTACGCCAGCTAGAGTTACTACCAAGTTTTCATTTGGCTATTTACATTATAACAGTAATTTGGATACCGTTTCTCATATTCTGTTTGAGAATATGTTTTCACAATACATTAGCGAATCATTTGTGGCTAGATAAAAATGAATGCGAATAGTGATGTATTCTAAACAAAATGAACAGACCCATTTCTTCCTCTGGCTAAGTCCCTTTTTCTTTTAGAGTGTCTATCCTGCAGGTTGGCCTTAACAGATGGATATTATGAAGGAATGAAGTTAACAACTGCATTTCTTTCTCGGTCTTTCCGATTCTGCCTATTGGCAAAGGCGTTAATTGGTTTGTTCTTATTTCCTCCAAGTGGCAGTATTCGGAAGTTGGCCAAAGATTCTGTACAAGTTTAACCTTTTACGTCGTCAGATTTTCTGATGCACTTCATTTTGTTTGTTTGTTCGTTATTTCATTGCTCAAGTTCATATTGTTGTTACTGATCGTTTCGATCTGTGGTCTACGATAAACGAAAGATAAAACTCAGGGAAATTCCCGAACAATTAAGTCCAATTTAAAACTTCTCGGCTATTAAGTTATCTCTCTCTCTCTCTCTCTCTCTCTCTCTCTCTCTCTCTCTCTCTCTCTCTCTCTCTCTCTCTCTCTCTCTCTCTCTCGTGGTTAAGTAAGACAGTAGTGGAACATTGAAATAATTTTCAAAACTGAGTCCATTATTATTATTATTATTATTTGCCAAGCCACAACCCCAGTTGGAATAGCAAGACGCTACAACCCCAGGGGCCCCAACAGGGAAAATAGCACAGTGAGGAACGGAAACAAGGAAAAATAAAATATTAAGAACAGTAACAACATTAAAAGAAATATTTCCTATATAAACTATAAAAGCTTCAACAAAACAAGAGGAAGAGAAATTAGACAGAATAGTGTGCCCGAGTGTACCCTCAAGCAAGAGAAATCTAACCCAAGACAGTGGAAGACCATGGTACAGAGGCTATGGCACTATCCAAGAATAGAGAACAATGGTTTGATTATGGAGTGTCCTTCTCCTAGAAGAGCTGTTTACCATAGCTGAAGTCTCTCTTCTACCCTTACCAAGAGGAAAGTAGCCACTGAACAATTGCAGTGCAGTAGTGAACCCTTTGGGTGAAGAAGAATTGTTGGTAGTGTTATCAGGTGTATGAGGACAGAGGAGAATCTGTAAAGAATAGGCCAGACTATTTGGTGTATGTGTAGGCAAAGGGAAAGAACCGTAACCAGAGAGAAGGATCCAATGTAGTACTGTCTGGCTAGTCAAAAGGACCCCATAACTCTCTAGCGGTAGTATCTCAACGGGCGGTTGGTGCCCTGGCCAACCTACTACCTATGTAGGGGTTTTAAGTATCTGAAATTAAATAAACAAAAATTCCAGTTCCTACATAAAAAGTATTCCTTATGTGCGGTATCTAAAGACTTCTATTAGCTTGGACACTACTCGATGGGTTTAGTCTTCACATGCATAATCAAATTCCCAAAGCTAAAATGATTAACTGGAAATACAGGATGCGAAAAATCTGAGTAATCAAATTGCAAGGGAATGTTTCGGAGTAAGAATAACCTTATCTTTCTCCTGTGACCTAAATTATCTACGGCACAGATCAATACCTTTGGATCTCCTTTAATCTCGACAAGAGAACTTGATCCAGAAGCGCTCTCCCTCATCTGAAACACACTTAAAACTTCGTTACCCTCTTTGCATTCGTTGTCTAATTTCTACTAGTAGTACTACTACTACTACTACTACTACTATTATTATTATTATTATTATTATTATTATTATTATTATTATTATTAATACTTGCTACTTGGAAAAGCATGACGCTATAGCAAAAGGGCTCCTCCAGGAAAAAATAGCCCAGTGAGGAAAGGAAATATAGGAAATAAATAAACTACAAGAGAAGTAATGAACAATTAAAACAAATTATTTCAATAACAATAACAAAATCAAAATACATCTCTCTAAGGGATATTCTTTTGAAAATCTATGAAGCGTTATTAGAATTTCACAAATGTGATATTACACACTTGTAATTTCTATTACGTGAATAGAAGTTTCACCTATAGTGATTGATCCTTTACAACACAGCTGGGATATTGATAAAGATTGAGTCATTGAAGGTTTTTAAATGCTAAAATGCCAAGAGTCCATTCGGAGGCCGACTTATTCGGAGGTTAGAATTAAAAAGACAAGATTTTCTGGCCGGTTATAGATTGAAGAATAACCACGTTATATTCCCTCTACCTGGAATGGTTAAAAGCATTCTCAATTGACAAGAGAAGAAAGAGTCAAAGGAGGTCACACACTGAATATGGAAAACGCCAGCTAAGAATTGCAGCGTCACAAGATGTTCCCCATAAGTGGCTGAAGACTAGAAACTGAATATGTGGAATAATCTACACTGGTAACAAACATGAATAAATAACCGACTTCCGACAAGTTATTTAATCTTCACTGAGTTGTAAGCAATTATTCATTTGAACAATATCTGCTAGGGATAAGAATTCTTGTATCCAGCAGTGCAATCTTTTATTGAAACTAAAAGGATCTCACGAAGTATGAGATCTTTAACCTAGGGAACAGTCTTCCTAACTGTATCTCAATTTCTCAACATAACAAGTAAACACAATATCACAAAAGTTTAGAACAGTTTATGGATACTCAATTATAAGAGCAAAGATCCAATGCTACCGGACATTTCAAGTACCCAAATACGAGGAGTAATTCAAACTGACTTTCAAACCCAAAATCCAAATTTACAACCATGTACGCAAGTGAGATCTAAAATATTTGTCTTCAATATTGGCGACAAACTGTTCAATTCTTCACAGAGTAGGGACCTAAAGGAGTACCTTACCCACTCGGAAAGTTGCAACATATGGAAAAACTAAAATTTGGGACGAACTTAAAAATCCTCTACAATTCAACAGATTTTTTTTTTTTTTCAAGTATTTATGTTCATTTATACCTTTTCTACAACGTCATACCAAGTACGTTAGCTGTTCAGAGTTACCAATAATACAAACATTATACCTAGACCATAACTACAAATACTTTTTAAGGTCTCATGTAATAATAATAATAATAATAATAATAATAATAATAATAATAATAGGTCTCATGTAATAATAATAATAATAATAATAATAATAATAATAATAATAATAATAATTAAAATAATAATAATGATAATAATAATTATTATTATTATTGTTATTATTATCATCATTTTTATTACTATTACAGTATTAATAATAAAATGCTATTATTTTCATTCAAAAGTGAACACTACGCTGCTCTACTTCATTACATAGGGGATCCTAACACATGTGAAATGTTTAGCTTTCAGCTAGGCGAAGATGGAAAACATTTTCCAAAGTTTTTTTTTTTTGAGGGGGGGGACATCTGCAATGGGGGTTTTTGGTAAGACCAAAGAAATACAGCCAAATGAGGGTCCTGAAAATATCAGTGCAGGTTTCGAAAAAGTAACTCCTGAATTAAATCCAGATGCAACGAAGATCGTGTGGCTATTCTAAAAATTCACTAATTTTTTCCCTTTTATTTCCAGCTAGTTGGTGATGTTTTAGATAAATTTCACCACCTTTTTGACAGTGATGCTTCCCAACCAAGTGAGTCTTATTTTGACAATAATGTATGACAGGGGATTCTCGCACTATAAATCCTTTAGACGTGACCACTAGACGTTCATATATCTATAACCCATCTGATGTAGCAAAATAAGAAAAATAAGGAAATATACAAAAAATAAAGCATTCATGAGCCAGTGCACAAGACATTTTATATAAAAAATTAAGAGCAATGTGTTAAGTTCTTCAAGACAATATAGCATACTGTATAGTAATAAACTGGATATGTCAAATGTAGTAACTTGTAATCTATGTTTCTTCCAAGAAAAAAGATATTTCTTTCGAGTTGAATAATAGTTTTGAACATCGCTTTTATTTTTTTGTTTCATTTTCTTTGCTATCTGGGTGAAGTAAATTACCCGAGAACTAGTTTGAACATGAGAAAATTATCATACCCCTCCACACGAACAGTCAATGCTTGGAAGTAAAATATGAATAACGCTTCGATAAAGTATCGATTAGTCACAACTCGGCTTTCTAATCAGAAATCTCAGAATATGGAATAAACTAAATAGCTCACCCAGGTCAGTCTTTGACGTCTTTAGGAGGTTTTGTTTTACCCCCTATTTGGGTATTTATTTGTAGGTGTGTTTGTTTGTGAACAGCTTCCTGGTCACAATTTTAATCATAGAGTAATGAAATTTGCAGGGATTACTATGTAAAAAGCTGGACATTATTAAATTTTGGAAGAGCGAAGTCAAAGGTCAAGGTCACGCGGTCTAGCAAAATGTTGAATTCAAGTAATCAGCCATAAGTTTGGACAACGTTGTCCAAGTAACTTCAAATTTGGTTCATGTTTGAGTGTATGAAAATTCACACCAATTAACACATGTTAAGGTAAAAGGTCAAAGTCGAGCAAAAGATCGAGAAATAAGCTGCCGCGCGGAGGTCTGTGCTCTTCTGAGTGCCCCTCTTGTTTAATGTTAAATTGGTTAGCAAACCATAAAATTAAGTTGATAATCGTCAAAGGCTCAATTTGTTCACAAGTCTTTTGAAATGTATCCATAAATACAAAATTAGTATATGCTATGTAATACACACACAGACACACACACACACACACACACACACACACATATATATATATATATATATATATATATATATATATATATATATATATATATATATATATATATATATATATAGATAGATAGATAGCTATAGATATATGTGTGCATGCATATATATATACATACATATATATACAGTATATATATATATATATATATATATATATATATATATATATATATATATATATATATATATATACATATATACAAATACAAATATATACATATATATATAAATATATACATACATATATATATATATATATATATATATACATACATACATAATATATATATATATATATATATATATATATATATATATATATATATATATATATATATATATAAATATATACATATATAAATATATATATATATATAAATATATACATATATAAATATATATATACATATATATATGAATATATACATACATAAATATACATACATATATATATATATATATATATATATATATATATATATATATATATATATATATATATATATATATATATATATATATATATATATATATATATATATATATATATATATATATATATATAATTCAGCAAGATGCAGTTTCCCTTTACGGAACAGCCTCCGAAAAAAATATCGTCTTTGGTGCACCTCTATTTTATCTAGCAAATCGTGGATGGATCCCCAGTATAGTGTGCTTCCCTAACGTTAAGCTTCATATTGTGCTTCTATCCACAAGGTTCATCTGTAACACATGAGTCGAACGGCCATAGGTGGCGAATTGGTACCATCTGCAGGTACCTAAACTTACGGATATTTTCTATTAATACTTTGTGTCCAAAAACCAAAAGGAATGAGATTATGGCCTAATTACGATAGCTTATGGCTATGGCACACATCTATGTTTATTGAGGGTCGAAAGGCAAATATTATAATTTTCTCTCTTTTGGGAGGACGTAATAGGTAATTGTATGTATATCATTGTTTATTTTATTTAGTATAAACCCAGATTTTTCTCAGATGCACATTTTGACAAACAAAAATAAAAGAAAATACAATATAATATGCACAGTACTCAATTCCTAAGATTTATCGAAACAAAAACTATTTCATCATCATGCACATCACACAATTTGGAAGACTATAAAATAATTTTCATATCAAGATGCTAAACAAACAGCTTACTCTTATCTTTTCTAGGATATCACAAATGCTTAAAATATTAATAATACAAGGGGATATGCCTAAACGCACAGGGATATCGTCAGGGCTCACCACCTTTCCCTCTTTCGTTCTCTTTAAAAAATTCCTTACCTCCAGCTAACTTATGACATGTACTTCCCTACATGTCCACGAGCTCCTCTCTTGCTTTCTCCACATTCATGAGAGCTTTAATGTATCCTTTCCATCTATTAAGCAATCTTCTATCCAATGTTAAAACATTGCCATTTTTATCTTGTATAACCCTTACATGCAATATTCTTCTGCTTGGCCAATCGGTACAAGACTTTTTCTCTATCTTTTGTATCCAGCCTTTGATATAATTCATCATATGCTTCAACCCATGCTTTTCCTACTGCCCTCTTAAATTCTTGTCGTTTCATCTGAAATTCCCGCCGTCCCCTTTGCTTAAACTATTTATCCTTTGCCATCCTTTTTTCTCTTTATACATTCCCGGAACGCTTCACTCCATACCCAAGTGTCTTTGGCATTTTTTGTATATCATCCCTGATGATATACCAGACCCGCTACTTCTAGTCTCTGATTATTCTTGGTGTCATTTCCCAGTCACCAGGTAAATTAACATTGTCACTCAGAGCTCGGACTGCTCTCATTGCTCCCTCTTTGAAGTTGGTTTTGCATTCTTCACTTTTCATCTTCCACCATCTGGTCCTCAGTTCTGCTCCTACAGTCTTCACTTTCCTTACAGATAAGGCCATCACACATATCAGAATTCGATGCTGTTTTGCCACAAAATCCAGGGTCACCACTTTACAGTCCCTAGCTTCCTCCAAGTATTCAGGCCAAATTCAGAAAAAAAAATCTTAACTATAATTCACAAATATTATGACAGCATTTCACAAGAATAAACAAACGTGCATACTGATACGTGAATTTTTTTTTAAAAATTCATATAACACTAAAAAACTGTTTTTGGTGTCAATAAAGAAAATACACTATGTACGCATAGCCTAGTTACATTTGTTAATTTCCTTGTATTAATAAAATACTTTAACGTATAATTCAGACTTTAATCTCCATATTAATTATATGTATATTTTGATCATCTAGAAACAAAATTGTGCATACATTGCCACAGAAAATAAATGTAAGTATAATATTAATTAAACTTGATGTGTAAGGCAGGGATTTCAAACCCTGGGGTCGCGACCCCGGCAAGCAGTTTTCTTGGGGTCGCGAAGACATGGTAATAATAATTTGAATTCTAAAGGGATTTGGCTGATATCATTGGATTAAGAGGATTCAGTAGGCTTTACCTAAACCCCTCTCCATTCTGACCTGAGGTTGTATACATAAATCTAAAAAAAAAATGACCATACTTAAACTGAATGGTTTCCTTTCTTTGCACATATCTTAATTTGACGATCAAGTGGGCCGGTCGTTGACATGTACATTACATTGCTGTCTATTGGCGTGTCTCAGAACATTTTGTACAGAAAAGGTTTAATAAAAACTGAATCACCTTTGTGGCTGCCTGTAGACAAGCTGTCTTGGCTGCTGCCCACACTAGCCAGTCGTCCAGGTATGCCGCTACCTGAATACCTTCAAAGTGCAGCTGTTGGACGACTGTATTCGCAAGTTTGGTGAATATCTTTGGGGCTGTTTAGCCCAAAGGGCATGGCTGTGAAGGCATATTTTGTCTTCTGTAGCCTGAATCCTAGGTAGGAGGAGAGGGGGCGGCTGACTGGTAGGTGCCAATAAGCATCTGCCAGGTCTATTGAGACTGTGTATGCTCCTTTTGTTAACAGGGTCCTTATGTGTTGCAAGATAAGCATCCGGAACTTGTTGTTCTCGATGAACATGTTGAGTGGAGACAAGTCTAGAATGACTCTGTTTGTCCGAGTCCTTCTTGAGAACACAAAACAGCC
Source organism: Palaemon carinicauda (assembly GCF_036898095.1). Taxonomy (NCBI): domain Eukaryota; kingdom Metazoa; phylum Arthropoda; class Malacostraca; order Decapoda; family Palaemonidae; genus Palaemon; species Palaemon carinicauda. The sequence continues at coordinate 56,894,306 of NC_090745.1, read as the reverse complement.
TTCCCTGGAATTTGATGGACTTTGTTTTCCTTATTACCTTTTTGTTCAAGAGTTCTGAGGTATATTCTTCCAATAAGGGGGTGGAGTGTTGGAAGAATTGAGGATAAGGGGTGGAATTTTGTTCCATTTCCAACCAAGTCCGTTCTTGATTAGGCTGTGGGCCCAGGGATCGAAGGTCCAACGATCCCGAAAGTGGAAGAGTCTTCCTCCTACCTGGAGCATCTCATTGCTGAGATGTTCCTGAAGATTTACTTCCATGACCACGTCCTCCTCTACCCCTTGAGGGGTTTCTTGAGGAGCCTCTTTTTGAGCCTCTACCTTTGGGATGAAAGGTAGTTGTGTGCCTCTCAAAGCCTGGATTGAACACCGGCGATTGAGCTACCAGCTGTTGGGGCACTATCTGGAAGGTGGTTTGTGGCTGAGCTACCATTTGGGGCACTGTGGTCATTGTCATAGTTGGAGGCTGTGCAGGCCTGCGTGGCTTCTTTGTCTTCCTGTTCTTAGGTTGGGGACCAGCGTCTGAAGATGATTTCCTCTTGGAAGATATGCCTCACTTTTGGAGAAGGTTCCTAATCTCTGTGGCGGCTTTGGAGATAACCTCCTGAACCACATTTTGTGGAAAGAGGTCCTTGCCCCAGATACATGAAGTGATCAGCTTCCTGGGTTCGTGTTTGACCGTTGCTGTGGCAAACACATGCTCTCTACAGGCCCTCCTGGACCTGATGAAGGCATACATGTCCTTGACTAGGGTACCCATGTGAGTCTTGGCTAGGACCATGTACATATCTGGGGTATTGGAAAGGCCTGCAAACATTTCCATACAGTTCTGAAGAGACAAAGAAGTGGCTAGCCTCTCCTTTGTCTCCTGTTCCCTTCTCAAAAGATGCTCTGGCAGTTTTGGAAGATTCTCATTGAACTGTTGCCCTGCTATCTCCAGATCCAGTTTAGAGACTGAGATGGTTAGACGAACTTCGTTCCATTCCTTCTCGCAGGTAGGTATGGCTAGAGATAATGGTCTGCATTCCTCTAGCACTGGGCATGGTTTGCCTGCGTCGACTGCTTTTAACACAGAGCTTTGGCCAAAAGGGGAAAGCTCTGGAGGAAGGAGCAATGAAGGTAGGATGCTTCTTGCTCAAAGCTGAAACTTTGGAGTTGGTGTAACCGGCTCCCTTTAGGGTCTTGGACAGGAGAGCCTGTGCTTTGTCATGCTCAAAGACCATGACTTCTTGTGGTTCCGTCTCCTCACGAGATGCTGGTTCATCCCGCAGTCTCACGTAACAATCTGGGTATGCCGATAGGTTAGGCCAGAATTGGAGATCTTCAAGGGGTTTGGCCCCCAACTTCTCGGAGATGTAAAGCTTCCCATCCATCATAGGCATATGCTCCGTATACCTCCAGGGGTTGGTTTCGGAGCATTGAGGTAAGCCAGAGACCTTAATAGGCTTAGGAAAGCCCTTGAAAGCGCCTGGGCGTTTCACTTCTCTTACTTCCTTCTTCGTCTTTCAGAGATCTTGCTTAATCTCCTGTTGTTCCTTGTGGAACACTGCCATCATCTGTTGAATTGATCCTAGGAGCGCTTCGCTCCTGGCTATCAGCGGATCAGGATGGGGAGTTGGGGCTGAAGAAGTTGACGGAACAGGTTGATATGCCGTCATGGAAAACCGAGGGTCTTCAGTTATCGTAGATACAGATTCTCCTTCCTCCGTAGGTGGTTGAGCCACCTCTTCTTCAGGATCTTCTTGTAGAAGGTCCTTTTCGGTGTCGGTAGACACCTCCGACATCCGTTCCTGATGGATGTCCATGCCCTCGAGTGCCTTATTGATGTCTGCCTCTATCGTCAGCTGGATGAAGGGAGGCTTGACCTGTACCTGGGGCACAATCGTGTCGGATTGGGCCTTAGGGAACAGAAGGCATCTCATAGCTTCATTAGGTAGGTAAGGTCCCGGAGAGTTCTTTTGGAACCCTCTTACCCACTTCCAAAGAGTTTCTCTTGCTGTATCCCTTGACTCTGTAGTCTCAGGGATATCTTCACCAAATCCCTCGGTCATCACAGCCGAGCAGATAGTCCAAATACCTCAGGGTTTCAGTTACAATGGAGGAGGGGGCATGAGACCTGCACATCGTATGCCCACAAAGTCCTTACTCTTGTGGTTGCAGAACACGGCTGCACACTTCACCTTAGGCTCCTCCTGTAAGTTAAGGGTGAAATGAGTATAAGGTTATTTATATCATTGATATAAATACACATGCTTAACAATAGTATTACTTACTATTATCTATAATAGTTAAGGATGGTAAGCTAGAAAAGAAGTAGGAAAGACACATATCTGTGTTTTCTCTCCAGGCAATTGCTGTGACCTCCTACAATATTAATATTTTTAATTTCCTTATTAGGGAAAATACAGAGTGGAATAACTCTCGTACGTAGAGCCAGAGTCAGTGAGTATTTACACTATGTTAAAGGAATACTTCACCTCAACATTTTAATTGGTCTCAACAATAGACTGTGAAAGGATGCACAGAGTATGTTGGAAATTTTATACTACTGTATCATTATATGCTGTAGTTTTCTAACTGCTGTATTGTTATATTGCAGGAATACTGGCTACTGTATTGTCTTATGTACTGTAGCTTTACCGGTATACTACCAGGTTAGGCTAGTACCTGGCGGCACTAGCTGATAGGGAGAGAGAAACAATGGGATGAAGGACTCCCGTATTGTTATAGTTTAGTACAATAATTAGGAGTGTAGGGGCTACTGCCTTCTACAGCCTTCATCCCAGTATGAGAATTCAAATGGAAAGGGAGGAATAAGTTGATTCTAGTTTCCATCCAGCCACAAATTCTGTTGCCGGCTGTACTGCCGGTTACGAGGTTTGTGGGCGGCAGTCCAAGAGATGACTGAAGAATTCTCAACAGTATACAGTAATGGGTTTCCCACCAGCAGCCGTCAGGGCCAGCTCAACCTTTCCCGGAGCTTTGCTTCCATTAGGGAGTTGGTCGAGGCGGTATGCTAACCGCCATTTGTAGGAACCCGGCCGATAACCCAGTCAGCCCGGCAAGCGGGGATGATTGTAGAATACCGGCCAAAGGACATTTGTGACGGGTAGGCCAGCACTAAAGGACAGAAGGGGGACGGAAAGGGTCTTATATTTTACAGAGGAGAAAGGTGGCGGCAAGTATGCCTCCTACTTTCGGATGTAAATCAAAGAAGCCTAGCTTCCTATACCGGCACCGTCATGGGCAACAGGGGAATAACAATTCCCTTGCCGGTGACATTGCCAGATAAAAGACATGTCTTCTAGTCAACAAGGGAGAAAGGTGGCGGCAATTATGCCGTCCACTTTCGGTTGTAGACTAGGGAAGCCTAGCTTCCTTTGCCGACAACGTCATCGCCGGCAGAAGAATAACGATTCCTCTGTCGATGACATTGTCGGCTACATGACAATACACCCTGAGTTACTGTCATACTTCAAAGCCGGGATACTCACCAGCAAAGAAGATCGACGGTAAAACACTATCCATGTCAAGCCAGAGTTAACTACTCGTTGGCGATGACGAAAGATAGGGTTGCCGCCTAGGATGGCAGCACACAGGGGGGAAAGAAAGGTTTATCCTCTTTTCTCTAAAAGAGAAGCGTATCGAATTATACCAATAATTCTAGGGGATATATATATATCTCCGACCGAATTAATAGAAACGATACTAGAGGTTAAACAGTGGGATTGACATTACTAACGTATACTAAAAAGGGTTAGTCTAGCCTAACTTGAGTGGGGATCTCGGCTACGAGTGATACCACCGAGGCCCTATCGTATACGAAAGAAACGTTATATTCGGAAAAGGAAATATTATACAGTGAACCCTCGCTACTTCGCGGTTCGACCATCGCGGATTCACCACTTCGCGGATTTTTTCCATAACCCATATATATACAGTAATATATATATATATATATATATATATATATATATATATATATATATATATATATATATATATATATATATATATGCATGTATTTATGTATATATGTAGGTACAGTGGAACCTCTACATCCGATCGTATCTACATCCGAATTTTCCAACATCCGAAGTAAAATTCGAGCAAATTTTTGACTCTACACCCGAATTTTATTTCGACACACGAAGTAGCAATTTTCGTCGTACCGGTTGTATCCGAATTTTTCGACACGCGAAGTACAATTCGAACACGTTCCGACTCTACACCCGAATGTTTTTTTCGACACCCGAAGTAAACAATACTCGTACGCGTAGTCGGTGCTCATAGCGCCTGAAGTGTTTTTTATTTCCGCCGATAGAAGGCAGCACATCGACCTCGGAGGGACGCTCAATTAGCCCGGCTTGGGTCAGTCCTCTGTTCTCGTCGGCTTCGTGCGGTTGTGCTCTTTGCGTTGTGATATTAACTGTGAATTAATCGTGATTTTTTACGTGCATCCATTAACGATAATTTACGTAAATCATGGGTCCAAAAAGGCTTAGTTTTGCCAGTGGTAGTGGTAGTGGTGAGAAAAGGAAGAAGGAAATGCTTTCTATAGAAATTAAGCAGGAAATTATTGAAAAACATGAGCGTGGCATCCGCGTGAGTGAACTTGCTAAACAGTATGGCCGTAATATGTCGACGATCTCGACAATCCTTAAACAGAAGGAAGCTATTAAAGCAGTGAAACCTTCTAAGGGGATCACTATAATTTCCAAACGCCGTACCCCTATCATAGAAGAGATGGAACGACTTCTACTAGTGTGGATTAAGGATAGAGAGATCGTTGGCGACACCATCACCGAAACCGTTATCTGCGAGAAGGCGCACGCCATCTTTACGGACTTGAAGGAGGAGAGCTCTGTGGGTGATGCTGGGGAGAGTTCAACCGAGCCTTCCTTAGATGATTTCAAGGCATCTCGTGGCTGGTTCGAGAAATTTAAGAAACGGTCCGGGATTCATTCAGTTGTTCGCCACGGAGAGGCTGCTAGTGCGGACACAAAGGCTGCAACTGACTTTGTTAAGAAATTCGAAAATATCGTAAAGGAAGAAGGCTACGTAGAGCAGCAGGTGTTCAATTGTGATGAAACTGGGCTGTTTTGGAAGAAGATGCCGAGTCGAACCTACATCACTGCTGAAGAGAAGAAATTGCCTGGGCATAAGCCAATGAAGGATCGGTTGACTCTTGCTTTATGTGCCAACGCTAGCGGGGACTTTAAAGTTAAGCCCTTGCTTGTTTACCATTCAGAGAACCCTAGGGCCTTTAAAGCACACAACGTCGATAAGGATCAGCTTCATGTTTTCTGGCGATCCAACTCGAAGGCCTGGGTCACTAGGCAATTCTTTGTGCAATGGGTAAACCAAGTTTTCGGTCCTTCTGTGAAGAAGTATCTTCATGAGCAGAAATTGCCTTTAAAGTGCCTGCTATGCCTTGACAATGCACCCGCTCACCCCCCCGGACTTGAAGATGATATCTTCGATGAATTCAAGTTCATAAAGGTGCTGTATCTTCCACCAAATACCACCTCTATCCTCCAGCCCATGGACCAGCAAGTCATCTCTAATTTTAAGAAGCTGTACACCAAGCACTTATTCAAGCAGTGCTTTAATGTCACGCAAAGCACCAACTTAACTTTGCGTGAATTTTGGAGGGGCCACTTCAATATCGTGCACTGCTTAAAGATCATTGATCAGGCTTGGGTGGGATTAACTCGACGGACCCTCAATTCTGCATGGAAGAAGCTGTGGCCTGATGCAGTTTCTCCCCGAGATTTCGAGGGTTTTGACCCCGAACCTGATCCCGTGGTCGGTGCAGCGGAAGCCGTAGAGGAAATCGTCTCCCTTGGCAAGTCCATGGGTCTGGAGGTCGACGCAGATGACGTTACGGAACTCGTCGCCGAACATCACGACGAACTGACGACGGATGAGCTCAAGGAACTCCATGCTATGTCGGAGCACATGAGTGATGACGAGGAAGAGAGCGAGGAGGTAGAACATGTGTTAGGTTCAGCGCAAATAAAAGATGTGTTAGGAAAATATCAAGACGTGGTCGACTTCATCGACAAATACCATCCAAAGAAATTGCAGGTTTGTCGTGTAGTTTCTCAATTCGATGATGTTTGCCTAACGCACTTTCGAAACATTCTGAAAAGCCGTACAAAGCAATTATCTATCGATGCTTTCTTTAAAAAAACTGCGAAGCGAACTCGCGATGAAGAGGATGTAAGTGAACCGAAGAAAACGGCAAAGAGTGAAGAGGAAGAAAGTGAAACACAGAAAACGGAAAAGAGTGAAGCAAAAGAAATTCAGTCAATTTTAAATGTAAGTGATAGTGATTAAAATTACGTAATCATCAAAAAGAAAAAAAGAAAATGTAAAAAAAAATATAAAATATAAAAATAAAACAGAAATAAGCTAAGTTATGTTAAAGTTCACTTAGTGTAAGTTAGAATAAGTTACGGTAGTGTTACGTTTATCGTAGTTAACCTCTCTACCTCCTCGCCGTCCGTCCGTCTCCTCTCTCCTCTCTGTGTAGCGAAGACGAACAACACCTGCGCTGGAGTTTCTAAGGTAAAGTGACGCTAAAAACCCGTTTCTTATTTATCATTTTTTGCTAATTCTTCTTATTTACATGTCTATTCTTCTTATTTACATGTCTATTATCTAATTTAGTGTTCATTATTCTCATGGGAAAATTATGTGTAGTAGTTTATTAAGAAGTTATCATAGGTTTTTGGGCTCAACCACGGATTAATCCTATTTCAATGTATTCTTATGGGAAAATTCGTTTCGACATCCGATCAATTTCTACATCCGAAGTTGGTTCTGGAACGGATTAAATTCGTATGTAGAGGTTCCACTGTATGTATATGTGTATACATATAAATATATATGTATATACACACACACACACACACACACACATATATATATATATATATATATATATATATATATATATATATATATATATATATATATATATATATATATATATATATATATATATATATATATATATATATATATATATATATATATATATACAGTATATCTAAAGTAGGAAGATGTGATGTAGTTCTAAGGGAAAAGTATGGGAAATATGTCTGGGTAATAAGCAAAGCTCTACCTCCAGTTTGTTTCTTCATTATGATCAGAGATAAATGTAAACAAAACATTGGTTGCCATTTTTTATCGTGCTTTTTAGCGTGTTTAGGAAATGCATGATATAAAATCACCTTTAATATTTGTGCCTGTTTTAGTTTAGGGTACTGTAGTACATGCATTAAGTGTTCTGTACATTAAAGGGTAGTTTGTTAACAGAACTACGTACAAGGGAAGGTTTTAAAAGTCTGAATATACATGTTGAATAAATAGGTAAATATGGTGTCACTACTTCGCGGATTTTCACCTATCGCGGCCGCGACTGGAACCTATCTACCGCGATAAACGAGGGTTCGCTGTATATGTAAATGCGATCTTCACTAGTATAATTTTGCCTAACTAGCTAAAAATTTCTTTATAGCTAAATACCGGGAATGTCGCACTACTAACTTAATACTGTAATGCATTTATGTCGTGCGACAGCAGTCTTAAAATGGCTGCCTCCGGGGATGGCAGTGCTCCTCTTAACACACCTAAATTATGTTGATTTAACTGTGAGAAGGGAGCTAAAAATTATACAGAGGGAAGATTGAATACTCAACTTTCCAGAGGATGAAGATGCTGGAGATTGCATGATAATATTCCTTAAAAACAGTAACAACACCGAGAGAAACGTGGGAGAAAAACGTGCTTAAATGCTACGTTGAAAAGAATAAGGCGCTGTAGTAGTACAGGGAGGGGATCCACCGGGTACCTTGATAACGGCCCCCTTCAATTTTGCCACTCTTCCCCCTCGAAGAGTAAAATCTATTTGGGGGAAAGATTGCCATGTGTCGTATCAAAAAATACATCCCCTGATATTATGCGATATCCATTGTTATATTAAAGATACTCACGCCAGGAGTTAGAATACTGAAGAAACCATAGTATCACTGTAGCTAAATATCCCTTAGAAAGTTGCCAAAAGGAACCTTCTATCAGGACGACATGGCCGAGCCCAAAAAAGGGATTTTGACGTAAGAAAAATCTATTTTTGGGTGAGATAGCCATGTCGTCCTGATGGCCCGCCCATTACTTCTTTTTTCTCCCACCCCTTTGCTCGTTGGAGTCTTCTTTTTCACAGTAGCTCAGCTGAGACGAGGAATGAAGCGGCAGGGTCGTATAGGAACACCGAAAGGTGATAGGATATGTAACGGCTCCTCACTTATCCTTCCTCTAAGAGAAATAGACTGGGAAAGGTCTATTCGGGGTGCAGATACCTATGGTTATCTTAGGATACGTCTCTGATTATACAAGATATCTTCGGATAGTCGTTCCGGGGGTTAGAACCCGTGATACCTGACGGTAATTCTCTTATAATATCAATTGCAGAAATATTATACAGTAGAAAGTTGCTGGAGGGAACTACCATCAGGACGACAAGGCAATCTCACCCAAAATTAGATTTTTCCTAAGTCAATATATATATATATATATATATATATATATATATATATATATATATATATATATATATATATATATATATATATATATGCAGAAGAACCACAGGGAAAATGAAAATACAGAATATACACTTGAGTCCTGACTAGTTTCGTGATACTTCCTCAGAGGACTGATTTATTGAGAGAGGTTTCTTACAATTTATAAGGAAAGCAAAAGTACGAACATACATATAGAGATTTAGAGAACAATGACACTCCCTTACCCGCTACCTGGGTTTGACTCAGGTGTGCGTAGGAGGAGTCCGAAAGCTCGTTAAACACCTGCTAAAAAGGGTCATTTCTAGTGGCGGGTATATTCTTGTTTTCTTCTTATTTTACTTTCATTACAGTTATTTATATGTCAATGCGGTAGCCTTATCTATATAAATACATAAGCAAAACATACACAAAAATACAAATATATATACATATATATATATACACATATACATACATATATATATATATATATATATATATATATATATATATATATATATATATATATATATATATATATATATATATATTCATATATATATATATATATATATATATATATATATATATATATATATATATATATATATACATATATATATATACACATATATATACATATATACATACACATATATACATACACATACACACATACACATACACATACATACACACACATACATACACACACATACATATACATACACATACACATACACATATACATATATATACATACATACAGATACAAATACATATACATATACATAAATACTTACACATACATATACATACACACACATATACATATATATACCATATTCTGCTTTATCTTATGAACTGATCACCAAGCCGTCAGCCTTCGGCTGCCGGAGCCGCCGCCTCCCGGCGTGCCGCCGCTGTGCTGGCGGTCGCCAAGTTGGTATTATGCTTAGATTCTCAATGTGTCTGCCTTAATGCCTTACACCCTGCTGGAGCGGCCTCCGGCGTGCAGCCGGCCTGCCGGCGCCCTCCGGAAGCACAAAGGGACTTGCACCCCTTCTTCTACCTGTCGACAACATGCCGACAGTCCTACACTGCAGCCAGATGGCTTGGCCACTTCTATGCTTAGGTATTGTCTTACCACTCTACTAGTGGCTATGCTGTCTTCTTGCACATTACAAATTTCCAGCATACTCTGTGTGTCTTAGCACGGTCGGTTGCCGGAACCTAGATCTATACGGGGTCTCCTACTACCCCTTTAACCCAAGGAACTGAGTGGTCTCAGTCCCTGATACACCTCACAGGCAATCTCTGCTAGAACTTAGCTTCTACCCACCACGGTGATCCATGCGGATTTCCGTTTTGTGTCCCTCGGTCACAAATGAAATTGCCTATTGATAAGGGTACGGTAACCGACTGGGCGGGATTCACAAGTATGTGTCTATCTACTTCCTTTCCCGCTCCTCTTCTCAAACATTACAATATTCATGAATTATTTAATGTTAGGTGAAATTTTGACTACTGTACTTAAAATTTAACCTTAGAGTAATGCAAGTCATTCTTATGCCTTCCATATACTCATGATCTCCTTCTTTTACAGGAGGAGTATATGAAGTGTGACCACAACTTCTGTGGAGTGAAGCGCCCGGACTTCTACGGGTACAAGGCGTGTCGGTAACCGACTGGGCGGGATTCACAAGTATGTGTCTATCTACTTCCTTTCCCGCTCCTCTTCTCAAACATTACAATATTCATGAATTATTTAATGTTAGGTGAAATTTTGACTACTGTACTTAAAATTTAACCTTAGAGTAATGCAAGTCATTCTTATGCCTTCCATATACTCATGATCTCCTTCTTTTACAGGAGGAGTATATGAAGTGTGACCACAACTTCTGTGGAGTGAAGCGCCCGGACTTCTACGGGCACAAGGCGTGTCGGACCCACGCCCCCTGCGCCGCCAAGAAAGGCGACCTGAAATACTGAGACCCGCAGCACTGTACAGTCTGCAAGAGTCGTCTGGTCGAAGCGTTCGACAATCCTCCTTCAGCGGAGGTAAGGGACAACGCTCGGGAGAAGCTACGCAAGTGGGTGCGTGGCTTCCAGAAGAATGCCACCGGACCGTATCTCGCTACCGAAGATTTGAGGGCCTTGCTATTTCCGAAGGCATCGAAAGACTCAATGGTCCCTAATGATCAGATTCCTACCGTCCAGATAGTGGTGGAACCTGATGTTGTCATGGCCCAGTCCATGCATGAGTGCCGTCTAGATTCCGACAACGTGGAACGTATGTCGGAAGTGTCGGAAACTACGGAGAGGATCCTCATGGGCGAGGAACTCGACTATGGGGAAGATCAGGTGGAATACCCTGATTAGGAGCATGAGGTCGCTCCCACTTCTACCCCTGCATAAACTCCTACACCGACCGAGGAATCCCTTCCTTCAACGTCCGCCACCCTGGACCCTATCCCATCAGGCACTCAGGAGATCTTCAAGATGCTTGAAACTCTCATGTTTAAGAAACTTCGCGAGACCCATGAGCTTTTCAAGTCTATCCTCGGAAGTTCTAAGCAACCGAAAAGGATTTCGGTTAAGGACCTACCTGCCTGCTCGGATACTAACCCATGGAGGTATGCCGAGCACATGTCGATCACCACGGGCAAGATCTTCATCAGTGAGAAGGTCAGCTCGATCGCGTTGGAAGAAGTGGAGTTCTTCCCGAACTTTGAGGCTTATCCGGACTGTTACGTCCGACTCAGGTCCGAACCCGCCTCTAAAGAAGAGACCGAACCGAAGGAGGTAATTGTGTTCGATCCTCGAAGGCCCAGGCTATGCTAGCCAACACGGTGAAGAGTAGGGGCTTCACCAATTCAAAGATGACGGCGCTTAGTAAAAAGCACCCAACCTTCGTCGCACCGGACAATGCGACCTTCCCCTTTCTCGAAAAGGCCTTCACTGCGGTACTGGAAGCGGTGGAAGAAGGGAAACCTTGCCCTGTACTGGAGGAGTGCAGGCCCTTCTCCCTGACTACTCCCCCTGATGATAGGCACTGGAAAGACGTCCAGTCGACATTCACAGTGGGGAAGCTAGAGCCTGACGTCGCTAGTCGTCAGTTTAATGAGGACCTCACAAAACTCAACGATCACCTCCTTCGTAGGGAACATGATACGAAGGAAAGGCTTGCCGCATCTATGTCCCTCCAGGTACAGCTTGAAGTCATGGCCGGTGACACTAGCGTCCCATACTTCTACATGGTCCTTGCCAAAACGCATTTGGCAACGGTCATGAAGGATCTGTACAGCTTCACTAGGGCTCGTAGAGCCTGTCGTGAATAAGTGTTCACGAGCGCTACAGTGAGACACGAACCCTGGAGGCTGATTTCCTCCAACATCTGGGGTAAACACCTCTTTCCCTCCTCCCTAGTGAAAGAGATCGCCGACAAAGCCGCCACGGAGAACAGGAACCTTCTCCATAAGTGGGGCATGTCGAAGAAGAGGAAATCCTCTCAGGACGACGGCCCTCAACCTAAGAGGAAACCTCTGAAACCAAAACCCCAGCAACGTCAACAGAGACGGCAGTTTCCGGGTTCCGCTACTCCCCAAGTGGTTACCCAACCGGTTCTATCGCAGTCACCGGTCTTCACCCCTGTATTTGAGCAGCAATCCACTACCTTTCGTCCCAAAGGTAGAGGCTCAAGCAGAGGCTCAGGCAGAGATGTGTCTCGCCGTCCCTCCAGAGGCAGAGGAGGAAAGGGAGCTAGCGGCCGAGGTAGCAAACCCTTGGGAAGCCAGAAGCAATGAAGTGCTTCCGGTGGGAGGAAGACTCCGCCAATTCCAGGATCGTTGGACCTTCGATCCCTGGGCACACAGCATCGTCAAGAAGGGACTAGGCTGGAGCTGGACTCAACCACCCCCAAACCTTCCAGCAATTCTTCCAACAGTCAACCCCCCTCCTGGAAGAATATGTCCTAGAACTCTTGAACAAGAAGGTGATAAGGAGGGTAAAGTCAACCAGGTTCCAAGGGAGACTATTTTGCGTCCCCAAGAAGGACTCCGACAAACTCAGAGTCATTCTAGATTTATTCCCCCTCAACAAGTTCATCGCGAACAACAAGTTCAAGATGCTGACTCTTCAACAAATACGGACCCTTCTGCCTCAAGGGTCCTACACAGTCTCGATAGACCTGGCGGATGCCTACTGGCACGTTCCAATGAACCATCACGCTTCCTCCTACCTAGGATTTCGACTCCAAAGGAAAAGCTACGCTTTCAGGGCCATGCCCTTCGGGCTCAACGTGGCCCCACGGATCTTCACCAAGCTGGCAGACGCCATCGTTCAACAGCTCCGCCTTCGTTGCGTCCAGGAGATGGCCTACCTAGACGACTGTACGATCCTGCAACAAAGTCACCCAGTTCCTAGAACACCTGGGATTCAAGATAAATACCAAGAAATCAAGGGGGAACCGCAATATATGGAAGAGACATAAATCAAGGAAAAGTCTGTGAAAAATACAGCAACACAATGTGAATTGATTGCGGTAGAATTTGAATTTGAAAAACTAGTGAATATTGTAGTTTACAGACCCCCAAATACTAAGGAGTTTGACATAATAATAGAAAAAACAGATGATATATGTAGAAACCATAAAGACTGGAATATACTCCTATCCGGAGATTTTAATTTTCCTTTCATGGATTGGAAAGAACGGATAGAAGAAAGTGGTTGTATGTATACATATAAAAAAGAGAGTAATAGTAGCGCAGAAGATAAGAGGCAATTTGAAAAGCTTCAAGATATGCTATTAGAACATAATATGCAACAAATAAACCACATTCCAACAAGAAAGGAAAATGTCCTAGATCTAGTATTTGTGAATGAGGTGAATTATGTTAAAGAAATAATAGTGTATAACACGGGAATTTCAGACCACAATGTCATAGAATTGATAGTTCATTCCAAAGCAAGTGATCGCAGAATTAATAAAAGCACAAAACTTTGGGAAGGATATGGAAAATATAATTTTTACAGTAAGAATATAAAATGGTCAGAAATAAATGAAGAACTGAATAAAGAATGGAAAAATATATTTGTAAGTGATAATATACAGGTAAATACGGACATACTGTACAAAATACTGGAGAAAATTGTTGAAAAATATGTACCGAAAAAAAAACAATAAACAAAAGACGTGCATACCAAGAGACAGAAGGATCTTATTTCAGAAAATTAGAAAGTGGAAGAAAAATCTTGCAAAAGAAAAAAATGTGTGGAAAATGAGGGAAATAAAATGTAAGATAGAAAATGCAGAAGAAAAGATTATACAGTCGAAAGAAAATGAAAAAAGGGACTTAGAAGAAAGGACACTTCAAAATATAAAAAGAAACCCCAAAGTACTTTACTCCTATGCAAAAAAGATGAATAAAGGGAGAATAGAAATAGGCCCTCTAAGAATTGAAGGACGGCTAACGAATGAAAAAAAGGAAATATGCAACATATTAGCAGAAAAATATAAGAGTGAGTTCACGCCAAGAATTGCGAATGAGAATAATGAAACAGAAATGAGAGAAGAAAATGTTGAATATCTAACGGATATAGATATTAATGAAGCAGATATTGTCAATGCTATAAACGAAATTAAAAATGGATCGGCAGCCGGACCAGATGGAGTTCCAGCGATTTTGTTAAAAAAAAACTGCAAACACTATCGCGAAGCCGCTTGCAATACTGCTAAGAAAAAGTGTAGATATGAGCGAGATATATGTTAAACATAAATTAGCTTATATAACCCCTATCTTCAAAAGTGGATCAAGACTATAGGCCAGCAATTATAGACCTGTTAGTCTAACATCACATATTATGAAAGTGTATGAGAGGGTAATAAAAAAGAAAATAATGAACCATTTGGTCAAAAATAATTTGTTTAATATGGGTCAACACGGTTTCGTGCCTGGAAAAAGTACACAGACCCAACTGATAGCACACTATGAAAACATATACAAAAATATGATAAATGAAAAAGACACAGATGTGATCTATCTAGATTTTGCAAAAGCCTTTGACAAGGTAGACCATAACATATTGGAGAAAAAAATGAGAAAGCATAATATTATGGGAAAGATAGGAAAATGGGTAAAAGAATTCCTGCAAAACAGAAAACAGATAGTGGTTGCAAATGACGAGAAATCAGATGAAGCCCAGGTAATATCGGGTGTGCCACAAGGTACGGTATTAGCTGCACTGCTGTTTGTTATTATGATCTCAGACATAGACTGTGATGTTGAAAACTCCGTAGTGAGAAGTTTCGCCGATGACACAAGAATAAGTAGAGAAATTACTTGTGATGAGGATAGGAACTCACTACAAAGAGATCTAAACAAAATATATGAATGGGCGGAGATAAATAGGATGGTATTTAACTCCGATAAATTCGAATCAATAAATTATGGAAACAGAGAAGGAATGGTGTATGCATACAAGGGACCTAATAATGAGACAATCACAAACAAGGAAGCAATTAAAGACCTTGGTGTAATGTTAAATAGGAATATGTTATGCAACGACCAAATAGCAACACTGTTGGTTAAATGTAAAGCAAAAATGGGAATGTTATTCAGACACTTTAAAACAAGAAAAGCTGAACACATAATTATGCTTTACAAAACTTATGTACATAGTACACTCGAGTACTGCAATGTGATATGGTACCCACACTACCAAAAGGATATTGCGCAAATAGAGAGTGTACAAAGGTCCTATACTGCTAAAATAGAAGAAGTTAAGGACCTTGACTACTGGGAAAGACTGCAATTTTTAAAACTATACAGTCTAGAAAGGAGAAGAGAACGCTACATGATAATACAAGCATGGAAGCAAATAGAAGGAATTACTGAAAACATCATGGAGCTTAAAATATCAGAAAGAGCAAGCCGAGGTAGATTAATAGTGCCAAAAAATATTCCAGGTAAACTAAGAAAGGCGCACAGGACATTAATCCACTACGCACCAGCATCGATAATGCAGCGACTATTTAATGTGCTGCCAGCTCATCTAAGAAACATATCAGGAGTGAGCGTAGATGTGTTTAAGAATAAGCTCGATAAATACCTAAGATGCATCCCAGACCATCCAAGATTGGAAGATGCAAAATACACCGGAAGATGCATAAGCAACTCTCTGGTGGATATACGAGGTGCCTCACACTGAGGGACCTGGGGGAACCCAAACAAAAAATAAGGCAATAAGCTCAGAAGTTCCAATGGTTAGGAATCCATTGGGATCTTCAGTCACACCGCCTTTCCATCCCACAGAAGAAAAGGAAGGAAATAGCAGGGTCTGTCAAAAAACTGCTGAAATCCAAAAGGATCTCAAGACGACAGCAGGAACAAGTTCTAGGCTCTCTACAGTTCGCCTCTGTGACAAACCCAGTGCTTCGCGCACAGCTAAAGGATGCCGCGGGAGTCTGGAGACGTTCTACATCCATCGCTCGAAGAGACCTCAAGAGACGGCTCCCAAACAGACTTCGGTTACTCTTGAAGCCGTGGTCGGAAGCAAAGGCCCTGAAAAGGTCCATTCCTCTTCAACACCCACCTGCATCACTCAACATCCACACGGACGCTTCGCTGGAGGGTTGGGGAGGTCACTCCCACCAACAACAGGCTCAAGGGACATGGTCTCCCCTATTCAAGACGTTTCACATCAACATCTTGGAGGCCATGGCGGTCCTTCTCACTCTGAAGAAACTCTCTCCGCCTCCCTCGATCCACATCCGTCTGACTCTGGACAACTCGGTGGTAGTCAGATGTCTCAATCGTCAGGGCTCGAGATCACCCCAGATAAATCAGGTGCTTCTTCCGATCTTCCGCCTGGCAGAAAAGAAGAAATGGCACCTGTCTGCAGTTCACCTACAAGGATTCCGCAACGTGACGGCGGACGCTCTATCACGGACAAGCCCAATAGAGTCGGAATGGTCTCTAGACGCAAGATCATTCTCCTTCATCTCTCGCCAAGTCCCGGAACTTCAGATCGATCTCTTCACAACGAGCGACAACAATCAACTTCCTCGCTATGTGGCCCAGTACGAGGACCCCAAGGCAGAAGCAGTGGATGCCATGTCACTGGATTGGAACTGTTGGTCCAGGATATACCTGTTCCATCCCACCAACCTTCTGCTGAAAGTCCTCTCCAAACTGAGAACCTTCAAAGGGACAGCGGCCCTAGTGGCTCCCAAGTGGCCCCGGAGCAATTGGTACCCCCTGGTCCTGGAGCTGCAGCCCAAGCTGATCCCCCTCCCGGGCCCAGTTCTCTCTCAGCAAGTACAGAAGTCGACTGTCTTCGCTTCATCACCGAAAGTCAGGGACCTTCATCTCATGATTTTCTCTCCCTAGCCGCGAAGAAAAGGTTTGGGATCTCGAAGAAAAGTCTAGACTTCCTCGAGGAATACAAGACTGAATCCACACGACGGCAATACGAATCATCCTGGAGAAAGTGGGTCTCGTTCGTCAAAGCAAAAAACCCTACGGAAATCACCATTGATTTTTGCATGTCCTTCTTCATTCACCTTCATGGACAAGGCTTAGCAGCCAACAAGATTTCTACCAGCAAATCGGCTTTGACTAGACCACTACTGTACGCCTTCCAGATTGATCTGTCCAGCGATATCTTCAATAAACTTCCAAAGGCATGCGCTCGACTACGCCCAGCACCTCCACCAAAACCTATCTCCTGGTCCCTGGACAAGGTGCTCCATTTTGCCTCTAACTTGGACGACGATTCGTGCCCTCTCAAGGATCTGACTCAAAAAGTTATATTCCTTTTTGCTCTCGCCTCGGGAGCCCGAGTCAGCGAAATAGTGGCATTATCAAAAGACGAGGGTCATACCCTGTTCACAGATTCAGGAGAACTTACCCTCTTCCCTGATCCGACGTTTCTCGCAAAAAACGAATTACCCACCAAGAGATGGGGCCCCTGGAGAATCTGCCCCCTGAAGGAAGATGTCTCTCTATGTCCAGTAGAGAGTCTCAAGGTCTATCTTCGAAGAACTTCAGACTTTGGTGGAGGCCAACTCTTCAAAGGAGAAACATCGGGTAGCGACCTGTCACTGAAACAACTAAGAGCGAAAATCACCTACTTCATTCGCAGAGCGGATCCCGACAGCACACCCGCAGGTCACGATCCTAGAAAAGTCGCATCTTCTCTGAATTTCTTCCAGAGTATGGATTTCGAAAGCCTCAAGAGCTTCACAGGATGGAAATCTTCGCGCGTTTTCTTCAAGCACTACGCGAAGCAAGTGCATGAAGTCAAACATTTCGTGGTAGCCGCAGGTAGTGTTATGAAACCTGCAGTTTAACTCTGCATAGAACAGCGAGTTACTTGGGACTTTAACTCTTCGGGTGCCTGTGTTGACCCTCGTGTGATACATAGTGATTTCATGGACACTTAGTGTTTCTAATGGAATGTTCTTTCCAAGGTGAAATGTCATAGACTTCACATGAGTGCCACATGCCTAGGGCATGATGTGTTTTTCCCTTTTTTAAAGACTGATGTTCCTCTGGAACTTGTGCTTTCTAAAAAATTTGAAATTTCTTTCAGATTCAAGATTGAAGTCTTCTAATTTCTATGTACATTATTTATAATTGTAAATTAACTTTACATCCTTTATTGCATTCATTACTACTATAACCTGCTATTTATGAAATAAAATGTCTATTTTATTACTTGTGCGTCTGTCTTCGCTCCTATTTACACTATGAAATACATGAATGTCGTAGTTTCATTTACCCCTTTCCTTTGAAATGAGAAGAATAATATGTTTTGTCTGTATTATATACTCACCTATGCTGTGTAATATTCCTAATTGAATACTTGTCTACGCCATACCTTCGAGACCAGATTGTTCTCTAACCATGGAATATAGTGATTAACCATCACTCATCTACTGTTGAGAATGTTCCTACACGAATATTGACCATTCTGTCTTGTCTCCGAGTCCTTCACGAACTCTTCGCAGGGTGAGTAGCCCTTCTATGACCACTTTGAATTTTGGTATAACCTGTTGGGACTTCTCTGCCAGGGGGGGGGGCAGGAAGCTGGATCCCCACGGAACCTCTACCGAGGTCACATTACATACCTCTATTCAAAGCCCTTGGCACTTACTCTTATAAGGGGAAATTTTCCATGATACATTGATTCTCTGGTACTCTTCCATCAGGACGTCATGGCTTGAGCCCAAAAAACGGATTTTGAGCGAAGCGAAAAATCTATTTTTGGGTGAGATAGCCATGACGTCCTGATGGACCCTCCCTGCTATTCTAGTCCAGCCTTTCAGGCCCCGCCCTGTCCTGCTGTATCATGGAGATTAGCAAGGAGCTGGCATCAGGATGAGGACGGACGTGACGTCATTTAGCAATGGCGCC
>NC_090745.1:56860321-56870321 GCF_036898095.1 Palaemon carinicauda | reverse complement strand
TTTGCCTGTACACAACTATACAAATATGAATATATACATATATATATATATATATATATATATATATATATATATATATATATATATATATATATATATATATATATATATTATATATATATATATATATATATATATATATATATATATATATATATATATATATATATTATATATATATATATATATATATATATATATATATATATATATATATATATATATATATATGTGTGTGTGTGTGTGTGTGTAAATGTATATATGGGTTATTGTAGACTACTTTGCACAGAGAGAAACTTGCTAATGAAATAACTGTATACATTGGCTACAGCTGTAATGACCAATATTCTTTAAATGTAGATACTTAAATTTCTCTTTCATTCATTGGTACTTTAAGTTGACCCACTTACAATGCCAGGAACAGAAACAGAAACAATAATTTCTTTTTTTACACGACAAATGGTATTCTACACTTCAAAATGTACAAAAGCATCTTATAATACATTAAATTCGTTCAGAAAAGATGATATCATAAGCAAGTGAAGTTAAAAAAAAAAACATAATATGAGGCAACCTCACCTCTTAAGCTGTTCCTTTTGACCCCGACCGAATTGTTCGGCTCGTCGTATATGACGTAGAGGGGCGCTGGGGGGGCAAAGCCTCCCTCCCGGATGCCCACACCTCCACCATCAGGAAGGGATTGATGTAATCCGCAATCATTACTCAGGTCAGCTGAAGATCTTTTATCTGTGGATAAACAATAAAAAAATTGAATAGCACACATCTTTATTAAGAGAAACCAAGAAAATTGAACATTTGTTTCATTAATGTTTTGTAGCATTAGCCCAGGAGCAAAATTAATTAAAACAATAATTTTAATGAAAGATGAAGGTAATTAGATTAATTTTTTTTATCATTGGCATTTAGAAAAAAAAATCAATTACTATTAAATTATCTCATCATCCGACAGAATTTAGTAACACAAAATACAAAAAGAAATTCTGAACAAATATGATGAATAACCATACAGTAATTCTTTTGCATCGTTCATTGTATATTTAGATTGAAAATACACAAATAATAAACATGAATTGCTCCACTTCATGGTCATGGTTCAAATAGCTGTGAATTTTCAAGCACAAACATGTTAGAAGGTTGACTTGAAACATGGTACAGGTAAGCGACCTTACCAGCTTCACTCTGAACAGACTTCGTGGTCCCAATAGTTTGGTTTACACTAAAGTTGATATTTCGTGTAGCATAATGCCAAAATGTAGCCCTATTAAAAACTTTCACATTGCAGATTTAATCTATAAATGCGATAGACTATGTAGAGATGACATTCTAACTATATTACTTAAACAATAAAGTCATTGGTCAGATATTCCAGCTGATATGACAGCTATTTTGAAATGAGGTGTCATGTTGAGATTGCAGGCAGACTTCTGAGCACAAACTACTTCAACTTAATTCTAAAGCATAGTGAATGAAACAAACCATGCTAACTGGATAATTAAGAGTTAGGATGTGGCTTTCTTAAAAAATGGTTATCATATTGGAATTCGAAGTGGAAGCTAATTAAAAGATTCTGTCCAAGAATTCTTGTAACACCACTAATTTTAATCGTTACGAATTTAGCAAAATAATCTAATATATTTACAGTATTTCATGTTCGTATGAGAAAACACACGGATGCGCCTATTCTATACTGTTGTACCAACCGTGTGTCACACGATCGTACATAGTAACGACATTTCATTCTTTGTATGTATTAAGCTTGTATCTTCGCTCTCCCCTCGCACTGACAAGAACCTGAAATAACATGTCTGTACTATGTTTAGGCTTCACTAGAAATTCTTGATGCAAGCATAGAGCACTACCATTTATTATTTTTAATATTATTATTATTATTATCATTATTATTATTAAATGCCAAGTTAAAACCCTAGCTGGAAAAGCAGGATGCTATAAACCCAGGGGTCCCAACAGGGAAAATAGCCCAGTGAGAAAAGGAAATAAGGAAAAATAAAATATTCTAAGAACAGTAATAACATTAAAATATATATTTCCTATATAAACTATAAATACTTTAACAAAACAAGAGGAAAAGAAATTAGATAGAATAGTGTGCCCGAGTGTACCCTCAAGCAAGAGAACTCTAACTCAAGACAGTGGAAGACCATGGTACAGAGGCTATGGCACTACCCAAGAATAGAGAACGGTTTGATTTTGGAGTGTCCTCCTAGAAGAGCTGCTTACCATGCCTAAAGAGTCTCTTCTACCCTTACCAGAAGTTAAGTAGCCACTGAACAATTACATTACAGTATTTATCCCCTTGGGTGAAGAAAAATTGTTTGGTAAGCTCAGTGTTGTCAGGTGTATGAGAACAGAGGAGAATCTGTAAAGAATAGGCCAGACTATTCAGTGTATGTGTAGGCGAAGGGAAAGAACCGTAACCAGAGAAAAGGATACACTGTAGTACTGCCTGGCCAGTCAAAGGACCCCATACCTCTCTAGCGGTAGTATCTCAACGGGCGGGTGGTGGCCTGGCCAACCTACTACCTTGAAAATATTCATATTTTGTAGAACTACATTAGAATTATGTCTTGTTAATAACCTTTTTTTCTAGAGAATTGACAGATTTCATTTTCACTCCCGTATATATTGCTCCCGAAGATACTCTAAAGAATTCTTCGTCTGTCTGTACAATGTGGCACATGTCAATGCTTAAAAGCGAATGAGATTCTAGCTTTACATACGTGTACAGGCTTTTAGACATGGATGCTAGATATAACATAAAGAGTTTTACCAATCGATAATCTATGTTATGAATATAAATTCCATTATAAGCTTATGAGTTTATTCTAATTTGACGAAAAGATAAAACCAAGTACTGTACTGTATCGTTTTGAAACAATGTGCACGGAACCGGTCATAGATGGTTTGTTTCACCGATATTTTCCACATCCAGATTTTGTTAATAATCTACAACTGAATTACTGTATTCTCTTAAAGGCAGATTCTATTCGCAATTGAGTTCACAAGCACATTACATCCAATTCTAAATGCAATTTTTTTTCACATTTCGGTGATTACATTTTATCCAAATTGTTCCTTTTACATATTCCTGTATAACATTTATTTGCCGTTGTGTGTGTGTGTGTGTGTGTGTGTGTGTGTGTGTGTGTGTGTGTATATATATATATATATATATATATATATATATATATATATATATATATATATATATATACCTATATATCTATCTATATATGTATATATATATATATATATATATATATATATATATATATATATATATATATATATATTAGAAATAACTTAATGTTTTCTATTAATGGAACAAAACAAGGGACACACTTCAATGAAAGGGTGAACTTGGTAATGTTTTACAGTTTGATATTTTGGTCGTAACTCTATCCGGTAAGGAAAACCCTAAAGCGAGCTACATTCTACAAAGAATTGCCAAGGTTCTTGGTCTATATACGGTTAAATGTTTATCCATCATACCTACAGACTAACTTATTAACAACGATATTTACTTTTCAATTTTCTAACAGTAGCGCACACACTTTAACGTTTTTCGTCTATGGTCCTTTTTATTATTATTATTATCACTGGCTAAGCTATAAACTTATTTGGAAAAGCAGGATGCTATAAGCCCAAGGGCCACAAGGAAAATAGCCCAGTGAGGAAAGGAAATAAGGAAAGATACAATAGTGTGTCTAGTGTAGCCTCAAGCAAGAGATCTGTAACTCAAAACAGTGGAAGATCATGGTACAGAGGCTATAGCACTGTACAAGACTAAAGAACAATGGCTTTACTTTAGAGTGTCTTTCTAGTAGAGCTGCTTACCATAGCCAGTCTCTTCTACCCTTACCCAGTGGAAAGTAGCCAATGTAGTTAACCACCCGAGTGAAAAGAATTTTTCGGTTATCTTAGTGTTGTCAGGTGTGTGAGGAAAGAGCGTAATAAGTAAAGAATAGGCCAGATTATTCGGTGTATGAGTAGGCAAAGAAAAAAAGAGCCGTAACCAAAGAGGGATCCAATACAACACTATCTAGCCAGTCAGAGGACCCAGTAACTCTCTAGCTGGTGCCTTGGCAATTTTACTACCTAGGAATCAGTCAAAATACATGACACAGAAAAACATATACCTTAATATTTATGGATTCTCATTATAATTGCAATAATAAATGAGTTCTCCAAATGTTCTGAAAGATTCTTTACATGTCTGATCAAAAATTCATATTAATTTTCCTCCTCGAATTATACGGACAAAAATAAACAAATTAAAATTTAACCTAAATAACATTTCAATTAACAAAAGACCTTACTAAGAGAGAGAGAGAGAGAGAGAGAGAGAGAGAGAGAGAGAGAGAGAGAGAGAGAGAGAGAGAGAGAGAGAGAGAGAGAGAGAGAATATCAGTCAAGCTAGTTATACTGTATTGATTCTCGACTAAGTAAACTCTACCCAAAAAAGGGCCTGAACTTTGATGGAAAGTCTCTCACGTTTCATTGAAGAATTTCATATAAAATGCCTAAAAAAGCTACAAAGCAAATGCATTAATACTATGTCTTAGATTTTAGATAATATTTCAAGACACTGACAAAATCTAAAAAGCAACATTAAGCAGTTATATCAAATAAATCATTTTACTATGTTGTTCCTGTGAAGTTAAATGTGTCACTACGGGTCCTATCCCATTTCCACACAAAAAAAAGAAGAAAAAAAAACGCCATTAAATTACATCTGCATCCCACCATAACCATTTTACAAGAACTGTCCTGTATCTTTCCCTCACCAGTGGAACGCCCCAACACCCATCTCCTGACTGGGAGATATGACCCAAACAAAGGGCCCTCATCTTCTTGGCGGAAGATTCCCATCACCATTCGCCACCCATTCTATGTTTACTTTTCTATCACACCCATTCCTGCCATTAACTAATCGTTTCCACTTTGCTGCTCCCGTAACGTAGAAGGGGCAAACTTTTATTTCAGTCTCCGTGGAGAGAAAGGGGTTTCAAAACTGTATTTTAATGTCATAAGAATTACATTTTGAGCGGCTCTTGCATTCATTATCAGGAGTATATTTTCTTTGTCCAAATAACATATACCCGACATCAGTGACCAGTTTGCATAAATCAATTAAGTGCTCTGATGAATAATGCCAGAGAATGTGGCGATAATAGGTAACTGAGATAGAAATGCAGCCCCTATACATCTAAGCTACACGAGGCTTAAGAGTGCTGAAAGCAAAGACAGAAAAAAAAATATAGGTAATGAAGAGAAAATAACAATAATCCCTGTCAAAGTGGCCAAGAATAAAAGATTTTTTCCATGATGACACCAAATAAAAACCAATTAACTAGATAGAAATTTAAAAATGCAATATTCTTCATATCCTTTTAGTTGCACACCAGTCTGTTTTCAAAAAGGGATAAAATACAACGATAAGTAACCTGGAAAAAAAGAGAGGCTTGGACCACATAAAGAATATTAAATCGCCATAACCCGCCTACAAGAGTTTGACACTCAAATAAGTATCTTGAGTATATGATGAATTTTCTATGCATGTTTTTCTTTACCATCATAATAAAATTAACTGGGTTTTTCTAGAAGCAATAAGCCTCTGAAGTTTACGAATAATAAAAACCCTGTTGCCAAGTACACACAGAACTTAACTTACTTGTAAATTTTGAAAACATTTTGTTGCTTACATATCGCATATGTGTAACAAGTATATGGTAGGTGGTACAGCTATTTGATAACATTAGAGAGTTCCGTGGTTTGACCATACCGTATCCCTTACCAGAGGTATCTGTTGGGACAAGATAATGACGTTGGGCTATAAACCTTATTAAAAAAGAAAAGGACTTGTAGAAAACCAGAACACTTTGCCTACCTAGTGCCACCTGGAGCACCCTTCAAACAATGGAAAAGGTGTATGGAGAAAACTAAATCCCCCTACGCTTTAATTCTAAGAGGGGATGCTAGCCAAAATTATTACCTTTCCAGTTCTCAAACACCATTTTGGAATGAAGATGACAGCTCTCTAATTACCAAGTATCTACTTCCCACCCTAAGTGAAAAGAGGTAAGTGTGTTGTTAATTAAAATATCTGCACACTTCTCCTCACCTATGTCAAAACAGTGTCTTCCTGCTCAGGCGATAATGCTACAAATTTAACAACAAATTCAATATGTACATGCTTACATACATACATATACCTTCGGGTAAAAAAATAATACGAAAAGGTCAGAACAAGTAGTTCCAATGCTAACGACATTACATACCATAACGAAGCTTGGATTATCCAGATATATTCACACAGCATTACTTACAAGGGGCCAAAAGTCATTGATACAAATTGCATTCACCATGTTGCAACACATACTTTTTCTTTAGAATGATGGCTATAGAAGCTATGAGGTTGCTAGCACAATGCACTTTTACCCCAATCACTGGAAATGACCATTGTCAACTAACAGAAGCCCGGTAAAATTCTTATTTCAATAACATTCTTCTTCACTCAAGTGGTTAAGTACTGTATTGCAATAGTTCAGAGGCTACTTTCCACTTGGCATGGATAGAAGAGACTCTTCTAGGAGAAGGTCACTCCAAAATAGAACCAATGTTCTCTGGTCTTAAGCAGGCCATATATGCAGAGGATTGGCGTGCCGATTTGACCGCGATTGGAGCAGTGTATGGGGGATAAACAGGACAAACCCAGCGCGACTGGCCTGAACTCTCATTCTGTCAGCATGTTTGACCAGACAGGCAAATCCCGTCGTGATTGGCAGTATGGCCCGCCAATCTCTTGCGTATGTGGGCATGGACTAGCATGGCGACTGGGTTGACTCCCTTATTTTGACACGTACAGTATTCCATACTTCGTCCCTTGATCGGAGCACTTTTTTATATTATAATTGTACTGATTGCATTTCACAATCTTTTGACTTATTACTGTATTAAAACCATTTTTGCTTTATCATTGTTATATCAGAGAAGATTGTTCTTTCTCTCTTCCCAAACTATGTAGTCTCCCACAGTAAAGTCAAAAGATTAATGAAGGTAATAATCCTGCACAAGTGCCAGTGGGAGGAGATAGTAGAGAATTTGGGAGGTGTAAGCCCGGTCTATGATTAGCGAAGGGTTTAATGCGACATATCTCACAAGATGCGACCCACAGGATCAAACATCGTTATAGAAACTTTCAAATTTCTATAAATTAACATGAAAACAAGTACACCTAATTACAAGTGCAGTAGTGCTTCAGCATAGGATAATCTCCAGAAAGGTCTAAAAATCCATTTAGTGTATTCCTCCCAGGAGACACTTGGACTCTCGGATTAAGAGGGATAAATGGAAAAGGTAGTCTATAATGACTTCAAGAGAAATAAGTACATTAACACCGTACCGGACAAACCACCAGCACATAGAAGCCAACAGAGAATGCCTCTCACGTTCCTTCATTTGATTATTTCAAGTCAGATTTCATAGATTTATATTAAGTAAAAAATAAAGAAAGTAAAAAGTACCAAAATTTGGCATTTTCAAAATTAGATGTAGGCTACCAATTGTACCTGATACCCCGTACTATACCAAATTTGGTTAACAAGTACCAAAAACGTAACCATGTAGGCCTAATCCTCTTGAACTAAACAGGCTAGTCCATAGCGTGTGGGCATTTCTCACAGGATTGGAGCGCCGCTCCAGTCCTGCAGGACAAACTGTATAGTCAGTCCTCTGCGTGTATGACCGGCTTAAGATGGTGCCATGGCCTCTATACCATAGTCTTTCGCTTTCTTGGGTTATAGAGTTCTCTTGCTTGAGGGTACACTTGGGCACATTATTCTATCACTTTTTTCTTCCTGTTGTTTTCCTAAACTGTGTTGGGTAAGTTTAATAATAAGGCCAAGGATGACTGGTGTTTTATTAAGTGGTTGCTGTTTCCCTATTTGCTCCTTTATCTTCTTCTATGGTATTCATTCACAAAAATATCGTTACTATCCTTCCTTCAGGTAAAGTAGTTATCCTGAAAGGTACTAAGCCTAGCATAGTGTGTGGGCTCGACCATGCTGACCAATTTAATCCAATCTTTTGTCTTTTAGACAATGGATTCCATTCGTATTTTCTCTGTATAAATTCGTGTACATGTTGCTTTTGATATCATTACTATTAAGTTTATTTCCAAGTGTGACAAGACATTTTCATTATTTTTTTTTATTATTATGCCTAAAGATACTGAGAAAAATCCATGATCGGTGCAACCCAGACTGCTGCAGTATTGTCTAGTGCATTGCAATATTTGTGGACTACATAGCAATATTAGAGACCTTAGAGTTGCCTTCAGACAGCATATTTTAACATGTTAAGAAACTTGGTTTATCAAAAGAGGCGCTCACCTGGCCTGCGTATTCCAGGTTTTAAGAAATCAATAATTTTGAAACAAGATGCCATTCCTGGGGTAAGGGAGGTGGAGGTGTATACTGTAATAGGATTGAGTACCTTACATCTTATAAGTCCAGCTATAAATGTGGATCTCATAACATTCAAGTTATAAAAGTTTGTGTCAGCCCTAACAACTTTTACCTGTGTTCCATCCATCAAAATCCAAGACTTAGCTGTTTTTTTATTATTGATTGTCTTACCACTATGGCTAAGGTACAAGAGGATGATAGATACAATTCTTTTGTACTTAGTGATTTCAAAGCTCACCAAAGGGAGTGATTGAATTATGTCTTCTACTAATCACCATGGCTTAAGAACTTTTGACTGCTTCTAATTCAGGCTGTGAGAAATATTAAGTGAGGAGACTCGCAAGAATGGCAAGTGTTTGGACCTAGTATACACTGATTCCCCTGATGTTACAACAAATTTTATTCTCCAGTTACGAAGTCTGATTATGCCTTGGTTTCATCAGTAATTAAGAATTAACAGTCTATCACTAATAGGTCATACTTTTGTTGTTGGAAAAGTAATAGATCAGATTTAATCGCAGCTATTAGCTGTTCCTCAGAGTTTATACATCACCTGAAAAGGAATAAAAATTTACCATTACAGAATCCCATTCTGATACAACAGACGATGGACTACCCTAAACTTTGCATTCTTTGGTGTAAACTTAACAGTTCCTCCATTCTTTAAATTAGATGGCTCTATCACTCACTGACCTAAGGAAAAGGCAACACTGGCTGATGTGCTTGACAGTATGCAGAGTAACAAGAAACCCATTCTACCTCATTCCTCTTTTCTTGAAGCTTTTCGGTCCTGTAAAATTGAAACCATTTTACAGGACCATAATGCTTATGGAGGTGTATAGCCAGATGGTATTTTTCCTTTGTTTGGTTTTTTATATAAAGAAAGCTGATTTCCTAGTTTCCAAGATGTTTGTTAGAGAGAAGTAGCTCTTCTTAGCCTTGTTGGAAATTTGGTAACGTTATTCCACTGTATATATGTTTGTGGTAGCTCAAGTCCTATGGATTACCACCCAATTTCAAAAACTTCCAGATCATCTAAAGTTTTTAAATGTCCCTTGGCAAAACTTTTAAATAGGTATTCTACATGTAATAAACGGTTTCCTTATGTGCCTTTTGGGTTTTGTAAAGGCTTTGGAATACATGATAACTTTCTTACAATTTTCACTACTGTATAGAAATCCTTTGATTTTTGTCAGGAAATATATATGCCTGGCTTTGATTTTAGTGATGCCTTTCTCAATGTTAATCATGAGGCCCTTGTTTTTAATCTAAAAAGGATAGGAGTAGGAGTTTCTTCTTGGTATCATATTAAATTTTTAAGCAAGAGATTGTAAAGAGTTGTTAATGGAGACCATAATGGCTATAGGGATGCCATATCTGGTGTTCCTAAGGGTAGTGTTTTTTACCTATTACTTTTCATACTATAGGCTATATGCCTGATATGTGGCTTGGCATAGAAAAAAAAGTTTCTTGTATGTGCATATGATACGACT